>NW_007200493.1:83343-171033 GCF_000164805.1 Carlito syrichta | reverse complement strand
GTCACCAGGAACCCTCATCTCAACAAGGTAACGGGCCCTGGTGGGATGGCCCGCTTGCGTCCGCATGGCTGGCGGGGAATGCGCCCCGCCCCCTGGACCTGGGAAGGAGCCGGGCGTCCTTCCAGCGGTTGTCTGTTTTTTGCCTTGCAAGGGCTTGGTGTAACTTCGTCTGCCTTTCTCGTCCCCTCCTCTCCCTTATGCGTGGAGAGAGGTGACCAGTAACGCAGGGAGCGTAATTTCTTCTGCCATAGCAATGCAGACCAGGCTAAGGTCCTCATGGTCAGTTTGATCTGAGGTCACATTCCCCTTGATGCTCACTAACTCTGGCCATCTTGAGCAGATTATTTAATCTCTGTGAGTCCAAATTTCCTTATCTGTAAAAGAGATACAAGAGTCCGAGGAATGTTGAGAGATTTAAAGAGAAAATGGAGACTGAGTTCTTAGCACAGCACCCGGCATCCAGTGGGAGAACAAATGTCAACTGAGGTTATGATTATTATTCTAGGGAAAAGATTAATTTGACGAGGAGTCAAGAAGGTTTAGAATTGTACAAATTTTAGAGCTTGAAGGAGCATCAGAGATTCTAGTTCAACCCTCTCCGTTTACAAAAAAAAAAAAAAAAAAAAGACAAAAGTAACTTGCTCAAGGTCAGCAGCTAGTTAGTTCTGACTTGGCCACCGAAATTCAGATCTCCAGTGCTTTGGTCAAGCTCAGCCTACTGCTAATCCCTGTGTATTAACATAAGAGCACACACATTTGTTTCTGGAAATAGAGTTCACTATCTTTGCTTCAGAAGATTGAGAGAGAGAAGTAAGAGTCCTAGATGTAAGGACTGCCTCCTTCTTCAACTCAGATTAACTTGGGTATTTCATTTAATTTCTCTGAGGCCTAACTTTCTCAAGCCTAAAATGGATATAATGATAAATTCACCATTCCTACCTCATTTGGCTTTTGTGACACTCATGAATCACTGAATTTGAAATACTATGCTAAACCATATGAGTACTGAATAAATAACAATTACTGCAAAATAAAAATTTTAATAATTGTTCTGACTCTGTGAAATTCAGATGAGGAAATCTGTGTGAAAAAAGGTATTTTTTGAGAAGTAGGAACAACTACCCAATGTTAAGCATTGTGATTGTTTCCTGCAGAATTAATAGAAGGAACTAAGGAAAAACCCTTTGTCTCAACTTCTATCACACTGGCCTCCACTCTTCCAAAAGAGACCTTGAATTATATGTACCACTTTCCACAGTATTTAAGTGTTTGTATCAGTTTGAATTACTTTGGTAGTAAGTGTTAGAAAATGAAAAGTTGCTTAAGTAAACAAAACAATCCTTTAACTAAAAAGATGTAGAGGAAGGATTGCAGGCAAGCCTTGACCCAGAAGTTAAGATGGCATTCCAAAAGATGCAGATTCTCCCTTGCTCTCTGCTCTGCCTCTGCAATGTCAGCCTCATCATCAGGCTCCATCCAGTGGAGTCTTTCACCTCATTATTTACAGCTCCCCAGGGGGAAGGGACAGATGGAGCCGCACTGCCTGGGGGTACTGTGGGTGCCCTTCTCTTCCCACTGGAGTACCACCCTCTAGTTGTCCCGCTCTCCTCCAGCACGGAGTCTCCAGGGAAGGCTCGAGGCTTGGTGCCAACCACCCAGTGGGAAGATTGTGCTGAGGTTAAACAGAGCAATGAGGTCATCACTTAAGAAACAAATGGGAAGGGCAACTTTGAAAGGGTCTTCAGAGCTGTGCTTAGTGGTCAGTCTGTGGGAGTACTTTTTTCTACTAGAATGAGAGCTCTTCCAGGCCAAAGAATGAGTTTCAGGCACCTGTGATCAGCACAGGGTAGTTCCTGAAGGATCTAGCAAGGGCACACACATTAAAGTTAACATTAAATTCTTGGAATATGTTTACTAAATTTGCATTCCACCTTTGACAGATCAAGAAGTGCATTTAAGTTGAAGCTTTAGGGCAGAGAGTGTTCAGAAGGTAGAATTTGCTGAGAGAAGAAGAGCTCCTGAACAGGGCAAGCAGTGATGCTATTGGGTAATTGCTGGATTCTGGTCCCAATGCCATCTTGCCCTGGCCGTGCGGTCTGTGATGACTCTCATAAGCTCCCCTGCCCATGTTACACCACGGCCATGAGGATCATAGGAAAAGGTCCCTGTGTGCTAAATATTGGGTGGTCATATAGACAATGACCAGGATTGGGGTTGGAAAGGCCCTTGAGGATGACCAAGTCTGGAACTGTTCAGATCACAGGTCACAAACTTTGGGACACGAAGTGAGCTTAGTGGCTCTACCAGCAATTTTTTTTTAAAGAAATGAATTAGAAAAATAGCAAATGCACTGAAGTTCATAAAGATAGGTATTTTAGCAGGTCATTGTGAAAAATACCAGTTTTTACTTTATTGTAACAATAAAAAGTCTTTGAAAATCATTGTTCTCATTCAACATCCTCATTTTCAGAAGAAAAGATAGGCAGGAAAGTCAAGCCTCTCCATAAAGATTGTCATTGGCTGCAGAAGTGGGCAGAGACAGCCTGCCTCCTGAATGTCAGGCCACTGCATAGTAATGACAATTTCACATCTGCTGTGGCTGACTACTTAGGCATACTCCTGATGGTGACAGAATTGGTACTAGATAATTCTAAGCTCCTTCCATGAGGCTGGATTTTCTAAATGGTGCAAATTCACTAAATATCTTCTGTTTCCTTTTTTTCACTAATCTGCCTTTCTACCAAAATTTATGTAATGACCTCTTACATTGTCCACGTAAATTGTGGTGACAAAGTCAATCTTTGATATATGAGCCACATTTTACCCCCATTAAATAGGCAACCATCAACCCCATTTCACCCCTTTGAAAGGATACCTTTCTAGGCAGATGTCATCCCTGTTCTGTGTTTACGGGCCATCAGCATGTGTCTGGCTTCTGCTGAGGTTTACCTCTTTTAGGAAAGGCTATCCTAGTGCCCACTTCTTAAAGTTGATGTGAGCTGCCTCCCACTTGTTGTATCACTCTATTTCCTTCTGGCACTGAGCACGCTACTATGATAGCTGGCTGATTTGTTTTCCACACTGGACCCTGAGCACCTTGAGAACAGAGATTCTGTTTTGTCACATGGCATTCTCTCTCTCTCTCTGACTTGAAATGCTTAATAAATATTTGTTCTTTCAATGATCTTAATCATATCATGGTCCCTTTCCTTTCGACTTTATTAATCTTAATGTCACTACTTCACAGTTAGCCAAGTGCTGTCGTTGCCTAGACAAATGCCTACATGTGGCCTATTTTGGAGGAAATACACCTGCTTGCCCTGAATCTTCCCAGATGTCAGGGCATTTTACTGAAGGAATATACTATTTCCCAGAGTGCTCCAGTCTTCTGCATTTGATAACGCACCAACAATGATTTTTGCCATGAACTTCTACTGAACCTTTTTTCACTTGCTTCTCTACAGTTGTTTGATATCTTGAGTTTGATATTCAGGAAAGGAATAAATAAAAGTATGCTTGGTTGAATCACTGTGGTTGTGGACTGGTGGATTTCATGCAGTGGGGATGCAGACATCACTTCAAAGCATCACTGGTGATAGCCTACCCATATGGACTTGTGCATTTAGATCAGTGATCCTATAAAGGCTTGATGGCTAGAGCTGCAGTGTTGGCTGCACATCTGAGGCTGTGCAGGTTTCAGCTGAATCCCTTCTGTATTCAGTCATGATTTATTAGACTCCTACACAGCTAGAAATTGCCTTTGAATAAAGTATATGTTTTTGTTCAGTGCCAGCTTAGAACTTGATCTTGTCTCCTTTGGGTGAGGAGAGTTTGTCATCACAGTCTTGGCTCATCAATCAATCAGGAAGTGGTGGCTGGGTTGTGTGGAGAATTAGAAATTTATTGGTGATGCTGTTTTCTGTACAAGGCAGATTACATAATATGTCTCTGCTTCAGATATGATGGAGAACTGGGCCTCCTGATTGAAAGAGAAATAATAGATTATTAAATAAACATTAGTTCCATAAGCAGCAGTTTTCTCTAAATTTGAGCCTTGTGTGCAGTGACTCAGGGCACTGAAACTTAAATACTGTTTGGGTATTTTAAGAACAAACGAGCATAGGCAGGTTGGAATTAAATCCTTTTCTGTTGAATACTGTCCTAGTATCATGGGATTGGTAACACTCGGTTAAGACTTTGCTCTTGGAATATCTGAAAGAATTTGTATTAGTTGCTATAGGTTAGGCAGTTACAACAAAGTGAACCCCAAACATGAAAGCTTAAATGAGGTGGAAATGTATTTTTCTCTTATTAATAAAACTGGGCAATCATGGATTGGTGTGTGATTTGACTTTGTTGTTGTTCCATCCAGTGTTCATTGTACATTTCAGGGTTCAACTTGGTAGCTCTCATCTCTGCTATGGAAGCCAGTGGGAAAGAGAAATGCCTTTTCAGGGCACAATGCAGAAGTTGTAAATATCACTTTCGTTCACACTCAGTTGTCCAGAATTTGATCATATGCTATATCTAGCTGCAGGAGAACCTGGAAAGTATAATCTTTGGCTGGGCACCCATGTATTCAGCTAAAAATTTATACCATTAATGAAAGGGAGAATGGCTCTGGGGATACTGCCACACAATGTTGGTATGAAACTTTCATTCTTTTATTCTGTCAATTTTCCCCAACTTAAAAAAATCCATCTGTATCCCTACGTCCCCACTATCAGCCTCGTTCATTCTTTCATCATCTCATACACAAGAGCCTCCAAATAGACCTCCCAGTTTCCTGTCTTTCTCAATCCACTCCTCTGTGTCTGTTAACCACACCTTGAAAGGCTAAGACTTTGGATTTATCCTTGGTCATTCTCTTTTTTTTTTTTGAGTTGAAGTCTCACTCTGTCGCCCAGACTGGACCTGCTGGGCTCCGGCGATCCTTCCGCCTCAGCCTTCCAAGTACCTGGAATTACAGGCATGCGCTACCACGCCCGGCTGATTTTTTGATTTATTGTAGACATGAGGTCTTGCTGCCCAGGCGGGTCTCGAACCCGCAGGCTCAGGCAATTCACTCACCTCAGCCTCCCAAAGATGCGGGATTACAGGCTGAGCCACCGAGCCCGGCTTGGTCATTGTCTTTCTTTCAGACCCTTTTCCAATTTACCAGAATATCTCGTTGCTCTGTCTTCAGAGTAAGTCAGAAATCTAGCTCCTGCTCACCATAAATTCCTCCCAAATCAAGCCACCAGAATCCTGCCACTGGATGACTGCAGCCACTGCCCTTTTGCTCCTCTGTTTATTCCCCACATAGTGGCCAGAGTAATTCTTTGAAAACTAAATTTTATCACCCCACTCTTTGCTCAAAACCTGGCCTTGCCGGAGTCTTGCCAATGCCTTGCATGACTGACTCTCCCTGACCTCATCTCTTGCTCCTGCTCTGCCTCACCCACTGCCCCAACCACACTGGCTACCTCCCTGTTTCTCAGTCAGGAGACCGCTACTTAGAGTCTTTTCACTGACCCATCCCTCTTCCTGGGACATACTTCCCTCAGTAGCCACATAGTTAACTTCCTCCCTTCTTTAAGGTGACTCACTTCCTCAATGACAGCTACTCTGAGCATTCTATTTGATGAAGTGATAAAGAGTCCCTTCAAACTTCCTGCTCCCCCAACAGAGAGCTTTCTACTATAGTATTTGACACTTGCTCACATACTACCTAATTTGCTTACTTATTATGTCTATTGTTTGTTTCTCTCCACGATGATTTAAACTCCATTTAGGCAAGAATTTTTGTCTGTTTGTTCACTGATATAGTCCAGGCACTTGGTGCTCAACAAGTAGCTAGTGAATGAGTCATGCAGAGAGACATCTGCTGAGGCTACTCTCATTCCTTCCCTTCATCCTTCCCTTTTACCAAAGCACCTTCTTTCACACTGGTGATTCTCCTCCCCCAGGGTCCCCATGTTGTTGACATACCCATCTGGAGTATGGGTAAATTTTACACCAGCCCTTTGTACCCAGAGACTCACCACAGCATGGAGGGCTGGAGGAGCCCAGCACAAGAAGATGTTGGCTGTTTATTTCCAGTGTTACCAGCATTCAACAGAGCCTAGGGGAGAAAGAAGGTGCAGGTGGTGCCTTGGAACCAGAGGTGGACCAGGACAATTCTTGAGGCCCATGGAAAAAACAAAAGGGGAGTGGACCAAAGATAGGAGATCCCAGCTTCTGTCAGCATCTCCGACTTCCGGAACTTCCACCATCCACTTGGAGTCCTTGGAGCCTCCATTCTTGCTCTGAATCCCTCTGATTGCCCTGTCCTATAGCACTCCTGTTGAAGATGAAGGAAGCCAGTCAGAGAAAGCCTCATATCCTGGGTCTGAAAGTCGAAGGAGTGTAGGATGGGGTGCCAGAAGCACAGAAAGGAGATTTGCTGCTCCTAGAACCCAAAGTTGATCCTCAGAATGTGTTTGCTCATAGGTTGTTATAAATCATTGAATTATTCTCCAGAGAAAGAATATTATGTGTTAAATAAGCATTTGTGTAATTATAATGGACACTTCAGAAATATTTGGCTTAGGTCAATGAATGCTTAATTAAAAATGCAAAATACAACCAGGCATGGTGTCTTATTTTGGGAGGCAGAGGTGAGAGGATTGCCTGAGTGCAGGGGTTCAAGACCAGCCTAGGAAACTTGGCGAGACCTCATCAAAAACCAAAAAATTTTCTAGGTGTGATGGCACGTGCCTGTAGTTCTAGCTACTTGGAAGACTGAGGAGGAAGGATCTCCTGAGCCTAGCAGGTCAAGGCTGCAGTGGCCGTGAGTGTGCCACTGCACTCCAGCCTGGGTGACAGAGTGCACTTCTGACTAAAAAAAAAAAAAGCAAAATATGAAGTGAAATTTATACTCACAAGTGTTACTGCAAAAATAAGTTACTCTAAAAATTACTGGAAGTATTGTGTAAAAATATATATATATTTCTTTAAAGTTCAATTGTCTTTTCAGTTTTGGCTTACAGTTTCTGTTGGGGATTGAGTTGCTAGAGCCAAGTAAATAACACTCAGAACAACTTTTGGGAGCTGACCCATCTGTAATACATGGGTGGAGATGCCTCTGAAGTAGTTTATGTTTCAAGCTTTTATAATGAACTATCGTCTAGAGACAGTAAGTTTAGATTCATGTAATAACAAAATGTTAACACAGGAACCTGCTGCCTGTTCTAAAACAACTGTAAACAGCAATATCTTGGTGATGTCAGCAGCAGTGCTGGAGGGCAAATCCTGTACAGAAATATGCATCATCTCACTCAGACCTGGGCCAACTGTCATCTCAAGTCAGTCTAAGTCTGGCTTCTATCCATGGAATTTTTTTATACACTTTTTCAGGCCCATCTCTAGTCTCCCTGTTTCCAGTTTCTCTTGGTTGATCTTTGGACTTTTGTAGGCTCCGGGGCTTACGGCTTTATTTACTTTGCATCTTTGTCATTTCTACCAAAAGTCTCTTTTATCATCTACCCTCTTCTTTCCAAATGTCAGTATCATAGTGAGAGAGGAAAAAAGGCCTTTTGATTTATATGGCCATTGCAACAGGATCACTAATGTGCAGCACTTTTGTTTGCAAAGACATAGATTACAGTCAGCTTCAAAAACCCTCACTTTGATGTGTAGAAAGTACATTGGGAAATCCTTTGGGGTGGTGTCTGACTGCCTGTCTAATGCAGAGGACAAAAGATGCTCTATGATTGTGTGAAGAAAATCTGATGGATTTCCTACAATTGGGGGTGCCGAGGTCAGTGGCTAAAAGCACGCATTCATTGTGAACCCAAAAGGTTGCCGGGCAGCCTGCTTAAAACATAATTCCTACCAAAAGGATACAGTAAAGGGTAAAATATACCCAGTCATTTGAGGAGAGGGGTTTTTGAGAGAAAGATCATCAGCTTTTGAGGAACTTGAATAAGAGAAAATCAGAGCTGCATTTGCTTTTAAAAGTGGTTATTGAAAACTAAGGGAGCAGCTGGGCTCCGTGGCTCAGCCTGTAATCCCAGCACTTTGGGAGGCTGAAGCAAGTGGATTGCCTGAGCCCACTGGTTTGAGACCAGCCCGGGCAACTTGATGAGACCTCCTCTCTACAATAAAATAAAAAAATAGCCGGGTGTAGCAGCACGTGTCTTTCTAGCTACTCGGAAAGCTGAGACGGAAGGATCACTGGAGCCCAGAAGAACGATGTTGGGGGTGGCCGTGAGCATGCATGCCACTGCACTCCAGCCTGGGCGAAGGAAAAAAAAAAAAAAAAACTAGGGGAGCTTTAGGGGATACATTTGAATGATTAGCAACTTGATATTATTATTTTTCAAAAGGATTTTTTTTCTATTCTATATTGTTGTTTGGTTGTGAGCTACAAGAAGTCCATAACATAATTGGTTCTAAGACATAGTTCCCTGTGGTGTGGAATTCTGGAGAAGGCAGGCTCTGTTGATTTCTTTGTTTTGTTTGTTTCGCTCTTTTAGACAACACAAGAAGGGGTGCATATCTCCACGAGTGGCAGTGTCTTCTTGGTTAAGGGCTGTCTATTGACTTCCCCAAGGAGGAGAAGGGGTGCCAGGTAGTCAGGGGAGCTAGGTCTCCAGTTAGAATAGACATTCCCTGTTTCCCCATTTCCTTTCTCTCGTTCTGAAAGAGGAGTTGAGGATCCCAACCCAGATTCCTGTCATACTGAACTTTCTTTGGAAGCACCATGGAGGGAATTCAAGTAATGATTATTAACAGCTAATATTTTTTAGGACATACGGTGTTCTAGGAATTGTTCTAAGCAATTTATGTACACTAACTCATTTAATACAATATCATCATCTTTTGAAATAGACACTGTTCGTATTGTTCATATGTTACAGAAAAGAAAACTGAGGCATGAGGAAGTCAGCCAACTTGCCTGAGGTCATGCAGCTCATGGTGGCGGAACTGGGTCTTGAACCTAGGCCATTGAGTTTTGGGGCCCCACATCCTCACCCCTTATGCTTCCCAGCCACTTCCAGTATGTGCAGGTTCCCTCTTGGTTGGGACTAGTGCGTGAAGTCTGATGTGCTGTGGCCTTGCCAGGGAACTGACTAAGGTATTCCCTGCTCTGCTGTGGGCCTCTAACTGATTTTGATCACTTCCTCTGGCTCTGTTAGAATCGTGGAATCCTGGAGTTGGAGGAAACTGTAAAGATCACTGGTTGCCTTCTTCTCACTGTCTAAATATGTGTAAACCTCCCAAGACTCATGTATTTATTTATTTACTCAGACATTTGCTGAGTTCCTTTTCTATTTCAGGCAGTTGAGTCACCATGGCAAATATGATACTTCTGCCTTTGAGGCGCTTACAGTGTCAGAGGGGCCCAGGTGAAGATCAGTTAGTCAGGGGGCAGTTTCAATTCAGTGCATAGGTGTGCTGAGTGGGGCATCCATCAGAGTGCTGTGAGAGCATGAAAGAGAGGGGCAGAAACCCTTCCAATGGTGGTGTCAGCACTGACACCGATGGAAGGGCTAGAGTTGGGAGATGAAGGCGGCTGAGGAGATACTGTTTAGGTCAGACTATGAGAGAGAATGGCATTCTCTCTGAGAATAGCCACTCACTACTTTTGCAGTTGCAGATGCTGAAATTTAGCAATAGATCTATACCTTATAGGATACCTCATTTTCAGAGAGCTAAATAATAGAACAAAATCTCTAATTCTACAAATAGAGTTAATGATATATCTCCAGTAATTTGGCACACTCTGATTTTGTTCTTTTTCTTGCTTTTGTGTTGCACAATACCAAGGGCCCCATTCACACTAGGTCCACTTATCAAAACCTTTGGCATATCCCAGGGCTCAGCTTCTCCAGGGTCACCTCTGCCATACCGTCTTCCTCAGTAATCCCTCATGGACATGGCTTATTCATCCTTCACATTTCTTTGGCATTTAACATCTGTAGGAGCCTTGGCTCTTTTCCACACTTGGCCTCAGTGTAAATTTATTAGTGCATGTGCCTTTCTCCTTCTCTTTGGCGTATTCAGATCCAGGAGACTATCGTCGGCATCACATGGCCAGCACCCAATGCCTTCCTCATAGCATAACCTCAGTAAAAATTAGTTGCACAAATTACCTCCACATTCCTTTCTCCTTGACAGAACAGAAATCACTATGGTGAACACTAGCAATACACCAATCCCATCTGTCAGCTCTTCTAAAAAGATGGTGAAAAGCTTGATCTGACAAGATAAATTAGTTTTAGACCGCTCCGTGGGTCTTGGAGAATTTTGAAAGACAAGAGAAATCTTTTATTCTGGCCATATACAGTTCAGAAATACATTTCTTTCTTTTTTTTTTTTTTTATTGAGTTGGAGTCTCACTCTATCGCCCAGACTGGAGTGCAGTGGCTGCTCCTGGCCACCGCAGCCTCGACCTGCCGGGCTCCGGTGATCCTTCCGCCTCAGCCTTCCTAGTAGCCGGAATTACAGGCATGCGCTACCAGGCCCGGCTGATTTTTTGATTTGTTGTAGAGATGAGGTCTCGCTGCCCAGGCGGGTCTCGAACCTGCAGGCTCAGGCAATCCACTCACCTCAGCCTCCCAAAGGTGCAGGATTACAGGCTGAGCCACAAAGCCGGGCTAGAAATACATTTCTTTAAGAGAGTGTGTTCTGCACTGATGCTATGCCAGGTGTGCTTCATCTGAGGAACAGCATCTTTGTGATGAGATTACTTATTCTCATTCTTGGGCTGTTTTAAGGACATTAAATTTAGACCTGCTATAACTAGCAACAAGTTAAAGAATTTTGGGAAGGTCTTTGGACCTTTGGACCTTGGACCTAGTTTGTAGTGACATGACTGAATGCACCAAGTAAGTCGAATCACCGATAAATATAGGACATGCTAGGGTGCCTCTCTCTGAAAAATGGTGAAGTACACCCAGTACACACCCACTGCACTTACTTTTTCTGTGACAGAAAACAAGTTGAAGAGATGAGCTTGATGGGTTGCTATAATGATTAAATGAAATAATATATGTAAAGCATAGTGCCCAATCCATTCTCAATTAATCCACGTCTCTAAAGCTTCTGTTCCATTTCTAACGCAGTGTGAAGCCCTGTGTGGGCTGCAGAAGAGGTCACAGACACAGCAGGGTTTAGATATGGTCCATTGCTCCTGAGAGAATTCAGTCTGGAAGGAGAGGGGAAGACTGACGGATCACACTCATTCTCCATGGGCATGGGATACATCTGATTTTGGCAGAGGCTTGACAGGAAAGGATGAGTCAGAGAAGAGGCAGGCAGGATGGAGACTTAACTTACAATTTCTCAGTACTAGATGGAGCTTAAGTCCAGATAATCCAGACATTTGTTTGAAAGAACCTTATATAAAAATGTCTCTAGCAGCAGAAATTCAAGTGTCATTAAATAGCTGGTACTTCTGGAAGTTGAAGCTGGTATTGAAGACAGTGGCCGTCATCAGGAATCTTATTGTGTCCCAATGTTTTGCCACATTCTAACTGAGGTTTCAAAAACTAACTCTAAAAAAGAAAAATCTAACTTTATCTGAATCTATCTACCTACCTATCATCACTATAACACTCCCAGTCACATGAGATTCTGATAGTAAGACAGCAAGTTAAGAGAATGTCTACTATGGTCTTTCAGCATTAAAACTAAAATCCTGCTTCAAAGCCAGTCCCATAGGGCATGAATGACCAACTTCACCAAGCCAGCAATCAGAATGGGCAGGGAGTTTTAAGATAGTTTCCATGCATTCTGCGTAAATGAGTAAAACACTTGCATATCCGTATGTCAAATGGACATCTCTCCTCTGTTATTAATAGAACTCAAGATGTGCATCCCCCAGAAAGACAAGAAAGCATCTTGTCCCCTCTCTTAGCCTGGGGCGGATAATATCCTAGCATTTTATCACCATTTTGCAGATAAGTTTTCAGAGACTCCGAGGGGCTGATGTCCTGCCCAGGAAGTGAATGGTGGAAGGGCACTCCAGTCCTCCTTGGGTGTCTGTCTCTTACACCTACCCACTGCTTTGAAAGGTAGCTCTTTGCTGACCATCCTGAAATAGGGCCTTGAGTCAGCCTCAGCCAACTTAGGCAGAAGTATTTTTGAGTCTCTCCACAGAAAGGCAGAGAAATTACATTAATATTAAACATTGTCATACATCAAAAACCTAGATACCCGCTGAGGTAGTGCCTGCCATCACTCCTGTGTGTCCATATTTGAGGAATGAACGTGTTCCCACCTCTAGGGTTTCCTTTCAGGTTTTCTGTTTTTCTTTGCAGTAATGTGATCTTGAAGACAGTCCACAAACAGTTTGACAGAAAGCTCAACCCTCATGTCATACTCTCCTTTCTTATCCCTTTTATTTTTGGTCTCTTCTAGGCTGTAGGTATTTGTTTTGACTGGTAAAATCACTTGAGGTCACAGGAACAGCAACTAGCAATGCTGTTGCTGTTGATGAAACAGGAGTAGAGATAGGATGGAGAAAAACCTATTAACAGCCATTTTTAGAAACAGACTTTGAAATCCACCCGTCAGAGCTGAAAGATTTCCCCTGTTCTCACACCCCAAAAGCTGGCAGCAGCATCTCCTCACGTCTGAGAAGGCTTGGGAGCTGCCTAGTCATGCCTGTGGGAGATAATGGCATGGGTGCCAGTGGGGTAGCCAGCCAGGTGGTGACAGGAGGGAGGGACTGCTGAGCAGAGGTGCAGTCCTGCTTACAGTGACCAGCCTTGGCTGCAGGGCTGGAGGGCCCAAGCATCCTCAGCTGCTCTCTTGTTGACTGAACTGTTCAATGTTTTGATACCTTGTACCAGTCAACTGGACAGTCAGATGCCTCCTCTGAGACTCACAATCACTGGGAAAATCACATTAGAAAGAATAATAACAAACACATATAATGCTTACCATGCCAGGTACTCTTATACGTATTTTACATATATAATTTCTAATAGCTCTCTTGCCTCATGTTTCCATGGCCTCTTCTCCCTTACAGACTACCATACAAGGCATATTCTGAGGGTATTCATGGTACATTTGAGCTTCCCAGGGCTACCAAACTAAGACCTTCTCATCCTACAGCGTCCTGCTTCCTTCCCTAGATCTCATCTCTATGTCCCATCTGAACTTCCTTCTCTAACTTCCCATCCGTTCTATCCATAATCCATCCATCCTTCATCCATTCATCCATTATCCATCTATCTATCACCCATCCATCTGTCCATCCATCCATCCATCAATCATCTATTCACCAAATGTTTAATGAGCTTCTGCTATATAACAGGTGCTGTTAGGATTTGGGGTTAACATCATAAATTTGACAGCTACGATTTTTCTCCCTATTGAGCATATAATCTAGTGAAAAAAGCAGATAGTAAATAAGTAAACAAATTACATTATAAAGATGGTTACTGATAGTAGGAAAAAAATTAGCAAGGTACAGTGTAAAAGAATAACAGGAGATCTCTTAAGGATGTGATATTTGAGAAGAGACCTAAAGCAAGAGAAGCCAACCAGGGGAGAAACTGAGGTAAAAGTGTTTGGGGCAGAGAGAACAGTTCATGTAAAGCAGGGGACCACAACCTCCAGACCATGCATGGTACTGCTCCATGTGTGGAACCAAGCTGCACAGCAGGAGAAGAGCGGTGGGCAATTGAGGGATTTAGTCTGTATTTGTAGCTGCTCCCCAATGCTTGCATTATGACCGGAGCTCCATTTTCTGTCAGATCAGTGGTGGTATTAGATTCTCATAGCAGTGCGAACCCTATTGTGAACTGCATTTTTGAGGGATCTAGGTTATGTGCTTCTTATGAGAATCTAATGCCTGGTGATGATCTGAGGTGGAGCTGAGACAGTGATGCAAGTGCTGGGGAGCAGTTGCAAATACAGATTAACATTAGCAGTGAAGTTTGACTGCACATAGACCATAATAAATCAAAACCCTATTAGTGAGTGGCAAGTGAGTTGATGTTCTTCAATTGTATAGTTGCATCTGGTAGCAGGCTTTAAGTCTGATTCCAACACTTATTTTAGTCTGCATATGGTCTACCCATTATTTTATTTACCACTTCTATCGGCACCTTTTTTTATAGTGAGTTGTAGAATTACTTCATTATATATTACAGTGTAATAATCACAGGAATAAAGTGCACAAAAAATGTTATGCACTTGAATCATCCTGAAACCATCCCTCCCACCCCACCCCTGCTGGTTTGTGAAAAAAATTATCTCCCATGAAACCAGTCCCTGATGCCAAAAAGGTTAGGGACCACTGATATAGAGTCTAGATGCCACAAATATCTTGGCATATCAGATTCCAGGAACTGACAATAGGAGTATGCTGAGCAAGTGAGAGATGGATGGAGAGAGCTCAGGGTCCAATGGTACAGACCCTGGGAGTCTGTGAATGTGGCTTAGGCTTCATCCTCTGTAAAACAGGACACTATTAAATGGTTCTAAGCAAGGAAGTGGCATGGTCTAATTTACTTTAATAAAGGGTCCCCAGTAAATGATGCTGGGAAAACTGACTGACCACATACAAAGGAATGAAACAGGATCCCTACCTATCGCCATATAAAAAAAATAAAAGGTCTCTCTGGCTGCTTTGGGGAGAACAGATTTGAGGAGGGCAAGAGAGGAGGCAGAAAGACCAGTTAGAGGCTAATACAAGTCACAGGAGCAGAAGTTAGAGGCTGGGGTGTTGGGGGTCAGGGAAGAGGCTGGAGCAGTTACTGGAAGTAGAATTAGGAGGGCGAGCTGCCGGGATGTATCCTCTGTGTTCTTCTTGGGATTCACCAGGGCTCAGCCTATATTTCCCTCCTTGTGCTTCCCATCCCCTACAGTTACCATTGCTGCTTATTCCTTCCCATTTTTCCTTGGCACACTTCATAATAAGAAAAAAATAAAATATTTGTGTTTTACCTTTATGAAGTGCTTCCATATTAGTCATCTCATCTGACTCCCACAAAAACCTTGTAAGGCAGATGTTATTACCTTTGTTGTAATGGGGAAGGACACCAGGGCCCAGTGGAAAGAGTTCCTCCTGGTCTTCCAGATAATACCAGGAGGCAGCAAGCCCTAATTCCAGATTCCCTGAGGCCATTCACTGATTCATTCAACAAACACTTATTGAACACCTACTGTGCTCCAGGCACTGTGTTTGGTTCATGGTCCTTGCTCTCAAGGATCTTAGAGTGCGGAGAAGTGATAGACTTGCAAGCTCATAAATGTAAGCAGTATAATAGCTATTATATTATCCTTTTTTTTTTTTTTTTGAGTTGGAGTCTCACTCAGTCACCCATACTGGAGTGCAGTGGCCGCTCCCAGCCACCGCAGCCTCGACCTGCTGGGCTCCGGCGATCCTTCTGCCTCAGCCTTCCAAGTAGCTGGAACTACAGGTGCGTGTTACCATGCCTGACTGATTTTTGATTTATTGTAGAGATGAGGTCTCGCCAAGTTATTTTAAAAGTATGTTATTAATAATTTTTCCAAGTAATTTTTATATTGGTGGGGAGAAAGAAGGGTAAAAATGGTTCTTAAAGTAGTTGACCTTTGCTCTTTATATTTTGTTATTGCATAAAATAATGTATTGCATAAAGTAAAAAGGAGAGTTGTGCTGACCTCCTTCCTTCCTTCCTTCCTGACTACTTATTTTCCTCTGTGTGTCAGGGCTAAGACCTTAAAAACATGTAGGGATTCGCTAGGCAGACAAGATGGGGGAAAGATGTTCCAAGCAAATGTAGCAGAGCTGTATGGCTTGGGAGGGGCTGTGGGTGATTCTGGACAGAAGACAAAGTGTGGAAGGAAGGTGAGGAGAGGGTATGGTGGGAGGACGAGACATGGGCTGGCAGCTTAGGCTGCTCTTTGCCTGGGTGAAGACTTTAACCTTAGTCCTGAAGGTGAAGGGGAACACTGTGACACTGTGGGATTGAGTTTTGGGAGACCATCTGGCCCCAGGTAGGAGATAAGAAAAGTCAGGGAGACGAGGTAAGAAGGGGACTGAATTTCCCATGAGAGCAATGAGGAAGACCCAATCATGAGGCAAAAACAGACGTGAGAGGCTGAAAGAAGAAGACTGGGCCCTGTCCAGAATTCCTTCAGCTCCACAATAGTGAGAACAGGAGTCTGCGAGTTATTGTCAATATTAAAAAACAAAACAAAACTAATGGAAGCCTTGTATTTGTCCATCCCAGATTTATACAGCGTAACCAAGATATTGCATTCCTTTGTCTTTGTCTAGAATTAAACAGAATAAAACTCATGCCAGTATCAAAAGTTCTGCTTGGCAGTTTGTGCGCCTTAAATATTGAAAAACAGGTTATTAATAAATGCAAGGTTTTCCAAAACATGAAATTCCTGAAGGGATACTTAGGGGCTGAGGAAAATGTGAGGAATTACAGACTTGGACCCTTTTTATTTTAAGCATTTTATTGTAAGTATTGGTGTCACTGACCATTATCTAACTAGCCATCCTTGTTCTAGTTCTCTTCTCACAAAGTAACACTCTGGTTATAATTTTATCTCCCAGAGTGGAGAAAAGGCGCCAACTTGCTAAGTATGTGGCTGTGTATGCTGGTATTTTTGTCATTGTGGGTACTTGCCCAACCTTCCATGCAATAGCAGGTATCACTGACCCCAATCACAAAGACGGGTGAGGTTCTGTTTTGACATCTCTCAGAACTCAAGAGATTACTTTTTTTTTCTTAGTCCCATGGAAAAGCAATAATTCCTTACATTAAAATGGAAATAATATTCATAGTTTAATAAGTATATTTTCTAGATGAGAATTTCCTTTCCATTTCTTTTTCTTTTTTCTTTCTCTATTTTTGGAGATGACTTGGGTGGAATAAAAACAAAGATTTGTAGTTCATGCAATATGAACCTTTCACAAATTTGGCCCTCCATAGACAAAGTGTTGTCACTTTCTCCATTGGATTGAGTTTTAGCTTGCTTTTTTCTTTGCCAAGACCTAGTTTGTCTTTATGGACCATGATTCCTGGAGAATAAAAATAGAAAATCAGAAGCTTGCAGGAATGATTTTCTTGGCTAGTTTGACCCAGTATCAGCCACTTGTCTAAGTAAAAAGCTGTTTAAAGATTTTTTTAAAAGAAGTGAAATTGTAATAGAATCAGAAACAAAAATAACCATTGTAAGCCAACTCTTACTTTGCTTACATTTTTGTGTCCTCTGGGCAAGGTTATTTGTCACATGGTGTCACTCTAACTATCCTGCTATAGACTTCATAGAAAGTACAATGATGAAAACAAATTTTTCAGCCTGAAAAATTTTGGGGAGGCTAGTAGTCTTACAGTTCTTGCACCATTGTTAAAGATCTTTGGTTTTACACCATGAGTTTTCCAAGTCTTTGATCTTGTATAACTATCATGGTTGTCTTTAATTCACCTCCTCTTCAAAAGAGCAAATTTTTATAATGGGGTCTAACACTGTAAACATTTCATAATATTGTAGCTTCAAAGAAAAAAGCTGTAAACACACTTGCATCCATTTAGCTGATGGTTTCTAGATCTGAGGAACTCTTGGGCCCCTTCTTTCCATAGGGAAGCATTTATTTCATCGCCTTTGACTCTGAAGTGCAGTTCCCATCGGCCCACTCAGAGAGGAATTGCCACATTAGCATCTTTGGTCAAATAATCTTTTCCATGGTCCTTTCCTTTGATTTTTGCTTTATAATTCGATTTCTGTCTTGTTATTTTGTTAATTTTGCTGTTGCTTTTTAATTTTCCTTTCCAAGTAGCTTTGAAGAAGACTTTTCTTCTACTTTCTCCTTTTCTACTTGGTGTCAGGACATGATATTTAGCCCTGAGAATTGCAAAATGCTACTAAAAAGTAGACTTATTGTAAATATATATTATGCATTTTTTAAAGATCAACTCACATATGCCTTTCATTGACCCCCCAATAAGACAGAGAGCAGGTTATGTGTGCTTAATTGGCTCTCCAGTTATTGAACCTGACAATGTTGGCCTCTGGGGAGTTGGAAACCTTCCCCATCTTTCCATCTGGTGATATGGGGAAAGGGCAACAACCTGGAGATGAGATCCTGGGGGCTGGGCTGAGAGGGATGTATGTATCCTGGGTATATCAATAGTGCAAACACTGAATAAGATGGAGAGAAAAGAACCTGAATGGAGAAGGGGATGGTGGTAGAAGCCAAGAATGATCAGATTGTGTATCATGTTGGAGAACATAATTGAAGGCATAAGATATCAGACGGGAAGAGACGTGAAGAGAGAGAGAGGAATGAGCATCAAGGTCTGCAATAGGCAAGGGGAGATAGTTTAGGAGCAGGATAAGTAATGGCTGAGTACCTCTTGGGCATTGTTGTTTAGGTATATCTTGACACCTCTTAAAGAGATAAGGCAGCTCATTAAGAAAACCAAATCAGGCCAGATGGCTCTGGCCTGCCTGGTAGGTGTGAAAACCTATGGTCCCAGGTGCTTTAGGCACACGTTAATCATGTACTAAAACTGTTGTTCAAAAGGTAGAGCCACAATCACTTACCTTTGTAGATCATGGCAGTTACCCTGTGTAACAGCAGCTTGAAGGACTCCATGGCCATTAAGGTCCACAGATAAATAAGAGGCCTTCTAGCTTAGGGAAATCCCATGCTCTCTCTCTTTCCATACTGTGATGGACTTTTGTGCTAGAAGCTAACATGATCTGTGGGTTGCCACCAAGCTTGAACTCTCTGTGGCAAGATCCTATGTACCAGAATGTTCCCGTGTGGGAATTTGGCCTAAGCACCAAAAGACTGTTATGCAGTTGTTTTTGTTATTTTTTCTTCCTGTATCAAGGACTGCTCAAATGATTAACATTTAATTGTACCCCTTTCTTACTAGTAAGAAAATGGCAGAAGCTGGGGCAGAAACCTGTAGGTGACTAAGGTTTGACCTTGAGGAAGTCAGTTCTGGCCTCACATCCAGTCTCTCTGCCCTCTCGTCAGTGTTGAGATCATGTTCCCATCAGCTCTGCTCACTCCGTTCTCTCCCACTCCACCTAACCATATCCTGCCCACAGTCACCCACTGATTCCAGACATAGTTGGAGAACGGTTTCCCAATTATCTGTCCATCTTAGAGAGTTTGAACCACATAATCTTTAGAGAAAAACTATGTTTATAGCTTAATTTGGAAGGATATTCAGATTTCTTTCATCTTTAAGTTTTCTGCTTTAATGGGAAACTTTATTTTTATTTCCTTTAGCATCACAGTTTATAGGAATAAAAGGAATTTCAGCCCAAGACATTATTGAGATCAATATAACTGAGTTTAGGATTTTTTTTTTTTCCATTCGAGAGAGAATTAGCTTTGAATCCAGACCTGTTAGAAAGCTCAGGTCCAGAATTCTGGGACAGGCACCAACACACAAGGGTGCCCTCTGGGACCTTGTTTTGGAAGGCATCATTTGTATCCTGGATACGGATGCTTAGATATAGGCTTTTGTGCCAGCAGGAACTGGTTATGGCAACGTGTGGGGGAGATGTTTATCCTTGGGATAAATATTTGGGTGGGAGGTTTGTGTTTCAAGAAACTGAAGACTAATTGTAAATAAAACCATTATGCTGTGATTTAATCACTTCTTATTCATTCTCTTGTAAGATCTTGTGGAAATAGATTATGTACATTAGAGAGACTCAGCTCATGCATTTCCATTGAATATATCTGCTAAAGGAAAAGGCATTACTCTCCCAACTTCTTTTCAGACTCGGTCAAGAATAGAAATATCATAATTAAAACAACAAACTTTGCTAACAGCAAACTTTTGTGGGAAAGCATTAACTCATGAGATAGGAGACCTCAGCCTGATATAGCAATGAGAGCCTGGGCCGGGGAGAGAGAAGATGTTAATTGTAGAGTGAGTGACTTTCCTTCTCAACATGTGACCTAGGGACTTGTCTTCTGTTTCTGGGGGATTGGAGTCAATCACTTTGGAGTTTCCTTTCAATCTAATATTCTGTAGAGAAATGGCATGAGCACTATGACAGTGGCTTCTGGAGGGCTTACCAGCCAGGTTTGGGAGCACAGTCGCTCACATTTTGATGAGATGAGCAGGGAAGTGCAGGAAGAGCTCAGGCTTAGGAATTCGAGGGTCATGGGATGGCATCCTGACCCTGCCACTTACTTGATGTTTCTTTCCTGAAGTTGTCTCTATATGGAAAGAGAACAATTCCAACCTCCTAAGACTGTTTTTAAGATTAAAAGAGATAATATATCTGTTTAAAGCACTCGCTCAACACAGCCTCTGACACATAGTAGACCCCAATTACACACAGAAAATGTTGGTCACCTCCCTTATCCTTTTACTGATGTTGACATAATATTACTAAGAGTTCCAGAAACTTGAAAGATAATGTGTCACCCACCCTCACCCTATAGTCCAAAAGAGTTTCCATCATTTTTAGAGTAAGAGCTTTTATTTTAATAAAGGCACACTAAGTACTGCTTATTTATATGTGTGCTATAAGTTATGAATTTTTTTTGCATTTGTTTATAAAAATCAGTAGTAAATGCTGATCTCCCTTTCCCTTGGTAGCTGTAATTGCTGTGTTAATTTAAAGGTCTGATTGCAGAAACGAATACAGCTGTGCTGTGCTCGAGCTGCAAGGCCCTGGTGTGCTGTGTATGTGCCCCAGCTCCTGCACCCCCTGTGGTTACATCACTTGGGAGGAAGTTTCCAGTGCCACAGCCTCACAGGCAGCATTTAATCACCTCAAACTCTGGGTCTGAGGTCAGTCTGGAAATGAAAAGTCATTTGGGTTTGCCACAGCAGAGAAATAAGAGGGTGCAGCATCTCTAAGGCAAACGTGTGGGGAGGCAGAGTCAGGCCTGGGGTGCTCCTTTGGGGAACTGGGAGTCAGGTGGGATTCATACCCAGGTATCAGAGTAAAGACAAAAGCAGCTGTTTCTCTCTCTCTCTCTCTCTCTCTCTCTCTCTGTGTGTGTGTGTGTGTGTGTGTGTGTGTGTGTGTGTATACACGTGTATTTGTATATTCTCACACAAATTCATAGATATATTATTTTTGTATCCCATGCCCAGGCCCTGTCATCAGTGACTATTTGTGTCACCATCTCACCCGGACATTTCTGTGGTCTCTGTATTGATTCCCTTGTCTCCAGTTTCTCCTATCCCCTTTCCAAATTCTACTTCAACCTCTACCAGATGAAATGTTTACAACATGGGCTTCCCTTGTTAAAAAGCTTTCCATGTCTTCCTCCCACCCAACGTTCAGCCTCCTTAGCCTGATATTCAAGCCCTTCTCAAGAGAAATCTCAATCCAGCTTTATCATCTCTGCTTCCCAGTCTGTGACCCATGCCCAGTTACACCAAACTCAGAGCTCTCAAGGGCACCCCAGGCTCTCTCATTCCCCATCTTTGTGTCTGCTATTCCCTTGCTTCTCTTAGCTACAACAGCTCTGATGTCACTTCCTCTGGATATCTTCCCTGGCAGTCCCAGACCTAAAGTGGACTTTTTCCACTGTGTTTCTGTGTCTATTCCACTGCCATGCCCCTTATCACACTCCCATGATGAGATTTTTAAAAAAAAATTTTTTTAGCATAGGTTCTATAATAGGATTGCCCAAGAATGGTGGCCGTTCTATCCGTTTTTTGTAGCCCTGAGAGTCTGCCTTGGTGCTTCACACGCATAGTGATGCTTCATAATATTGGTTAATTTTTGAATGAGTTAATGAAGACTAAATACATGTACACATATAGAAGTTAATTATGCAAAACATGCAGGCTCTGCTAGTCTTGCCACCCACTGGGGATTCTGGATACAGGCACCATTACTGATTTGTTTATTTTTTATACCATTCTACATTTCTTTTACTCCTTACATAGATTCAAGAACAATTGTTGGCAAACAGCAAATTTTTGCCACACCTTTTTCCAGATCTCGGACTTCTTACTTTCTCTGTAAATCCACTCTGGTGGCCTCACAGCATCCTGAAGTATAGATTGTAGACCCTTCTCTGCTGCTTACCTGCTTCTATTAACTACAAGAAAGCTTTGCCGGGCTCGGTGGCTCAGCCTGTAATCCCGCGCCTTTGGGAGGCTGAGATGAGTGGATTGCCTGAGCCCGCAGGTTCAAGACCCGCCTGGGCAGTGAGATCTCATATCTACAATAAATCAAAAAATCAGCCGGGCGTGGTAGTGCATGCCTGTAATTCCGGCTACTTGGAAGGCTGAGGCGGAAGGATCGCTGGAGCACAGCAGGTCGAGGCTGCGGTGGCTGGGAGCGGCCACTGCACTCCAGTCTGGGTGACAGAGTGAGACTCCAACTCAAAAAAAAAAAAAGAAAGCACTTAGGGAGAAACAGAAACTAACATTTTTAGGGACACCTTCACATAGCTTTTTCTTTTAATTCCCATAACACTCTTTTAGGTAGTTATTCATCGATTATTTTTTTTTTAGGATGAAGAAACTGAGGATTTGAGAGGTTAAGTAACTTGCTCAAGATTCCAAACACAGTAAGCAGAAAAGCCAGAGCACAAATGCAGGTCTGACTCTCAGATTCATGAACTGAGTTTGAGACTGCTTTGTCCTCTCTGAATTTCGCTGTCCCCATCTGAAACCTCACGGGGCTGTTAGGGGAGTAAGCAAGGAAAGATAGCTGAACAGCGTTCTGCAGGCTGGCATGTGTGTCTGGGTACAGGGAGTGTTGTCACTGTGGGATTCCATGGGGTGACGTGTCTCCTGCACAAACCTTGACTGCGGTGGTCAGGCGATGCTTGGCCACTACACTCTAGTCCAGACCATGACCTTGATCCCTGTCTTTATGAGTGTTTGCTCTATGCCAGGTAGTGTCCTGAAAGCACTTCACAGACATTATCTCATTTTAAAAACTTTATAAAAGTCCTAAAGTGCTAATAATTTAATTAGTTCCATTTTATAAGTTTCCAAAAAACCTGAGGGACAGAGAATGTCATAGACTTCCCTGAAGTCTTACAGGGGATTTAACCCAGAAAGTCTCAGACCAGACATCCCGACTTAATTATCTCCCAAAGACCTCACTTCCATATTCCATCACATTGGGGGCTAGAGCTTCAACATGTGAATTTTGGGAAGACAGGCATCCAGTGCATAACAGCAATCTTTGTCTTCATGATGTTAATGAGGAAAGGGAAGAGAAGGAAGACTGTAAACAGAAGAGGCATCAAGGTCACTTGCTAAACTCTCATGCCTCAAGCCCAAAAAATTACACCAGGTACTATAATTTTTTAACAGTACCTGGTGACATCCAGAATGGAGCAAAGATATCATCTCACCCATCAAGATTGCCACTTGAGGGTTTTTGTTTTTCTTTTAGTATCATGATAACAAGTCAATAAAAATGGAGAATTCTGTCTAAATTAATGTGTATTATTCCTCATCACTAATCATAGTCTCAGTGTGTCCTAAGAGAGAAGCCAAGGGATAGTAATCAAAGGAACCTGCCACAAGTTTTCCCAGAGAGAAGACAATGGACAAATAAGCTGCTTTCTATGCACCCTCCCTTTGTCCAGAATAAAAGACAAAACAAAACAAAATGGAAAAAACACAGAAAACCCAGGGCCATTTTCCAGCATGTGAATGTGATCCTATCCCTAACTTGAGCTTTTGTGCACAGTAGACAATGCCCTGGCTAAAGCACTAAAATGCTACCAGTTACTTTGTTTTGGGGGCAATTTTCTTTTCTTGATCATTTACTTCAAGCCAAAGTCCACAGCTTTGCTGAGAGACAGGTAAACTGAGCAACAACAAGACAGTCTCATGATCTGATTGTGAGCTAAGAAAACTGGGAAGTCTGGGATTTAAGAGGCTGTCCCAAAGGGCATGCTGCCCATTAGCTGACATGGTCCTCATTATCAGGCTGTCAGGATACAGGTTTGGAGCTTCACAGCTGCCTAAGAAGAAGACAGCCTCTAAACTGCCTAAGCAGGGTTGACGATGGTTCCCATGGAGAGGCATGTGCCCAGGCTCTGGTCCCCATACACCCTGGTTCATTTGGGAGGGGGATTTCAGTCAGGACCCCACTTCTGTCTGACCAGGTGGAGACTTTCCTGAACACCTCTCTTGGGTTTCCTACCTTTATCCTCGCTCTTCTCTCCTCCTTTTTTTTCTTCCTTCTTTTCTTCCTCATGCCCAAGATGACTGTATGTTAGAATGGAAGGAGAGAGGTATATTTTGGGAGGGATTTAGGGATTGAATTAATGAAACATACCAGGGCCAAGGGAGAGTAAGTGCAAGAAGGAAATTCTGGGGCTCCTTTTCTTTCCTCCCATCTGGACTCCAAAGATATCAGGAGGCAGAATCAGCCAGGGCTGTGAGCTGGTGGCCCTGCATCTTGCTCTACTACTGAAGGTGGCCAGTCATTTAACTGCTCCGAGCCCAGGTTTCCCATCTAGGTGACAGATGTGTAACCTTGCTGCATCATTGTGATAACCTCCCCAGACCACCCCCATCTTCATTCGTGCCTAGAAAACCCAAAGGCCTGCTGTGAAACCCTTCGTGCTCGTATCTGATGGGCATGTCTTTTCTTCCTCTGGGCCTCTCCAGCACAGTCCTCTGTTGCCCTCTGACCTGTAGAAGAGCATGCATCTGGGTTTGAGATCATCCTGGATTTGTAGCCCTCACACCCATGCAAGTACCTTCCTCTCCCTCACGACCACCCCTCCCATAGCCATCAAGTCTCAATGTCCCGGCTGGCCCCTGTTCATTTCTGTTTGCATTTCTCCTCCATGCCCCTGCTTTCTAGCTATTTTAATTTAGACAGTGGATTGTAGCATTTAACAAAAGGGCCTCTAAAACTGAAATTACCTGGGTTCAAATTCTGACTTTGCCTCCCCAAACTGTGGGACCTTGGGAAAATTATGCAAGCATGTTGTGCTCAGTTTCCTAATCTATAGAATAGGGTTAATAATAGCACCCCTCATGTGGCTGTTATGAAGATTAAATAAATAAATAAGGCACAGGGAAACAGGCTCTCAGGATGGTCCTGGCAGATGGTAAGTGACTAAACAGTGTCACTGCACTTATGCCCTTGATCACATCTCTCTTGTATGCAGCAAGCTGACTGGAGATGGTAATGTGGACTTGAACCTTGCAGAGAGGAGTTTCTGTGGCCAAAAAATAAGAAACCAAACTCTCAGTCAGGCCACATAACACTGGATGATGACTCAGTGGTCATTACCGAAATGCATTATCAGACCCACCGCATTTTTCTGTGGGAAACCCCGGCATCCAGACTCTGTGTCCTTGGGCACTGGGGCTTGTGTGGTGCTTGGGAGGTGGGTGACTAAGTGTTACCATCCAGCTGTGGTGACTGACTCATGAATGAGGGCTCAGGGATGTGGATTCTGAAAGCCTTCCTCGGTTGTACACTTCCTGTCAATACAGCCCTTCCTCAGGGCTTGGGGCTTCCACGGAGGAGGAATGCTCAAGAGAGACTCATGTGACTTCACAGCGCCATGTGTGACCCCAAAGGAAGCCACCTGTCTTCATCATCACTTGCATCACCTGGGCCCACCCAGGCCGCAGGAGAGCAGCTCTGCCCTGTCACCTCCTTGGTACCCTCCTTCGCAGTAAGTGAGCAGCTTGTCACAGATTTGGCCAGCTCTTCAGTACATGGCAGAGAATCAGTGTATTAGTACTGGGCGGGGCCTTAGGGATGGCTCCTCATTTTAAAGATATGGAGACATTTCCGGGGAAGGCAGAATGGTAAGTAGTGCCATCAGGACTAGAGTCCTGAGGACTGATCTGGAGTCTCTGTTCTTTTCAGGAAACCCTGGTAAAGTAAAGGAATACTTGGCCCTGGTGTGAGGAACAGGTAGAAGCGGGCACAGGGAAGCAAGTCTCAGGCACACAGTTTAGCAGAGCCTGCTGCACCCAGCTTCATCCAGCCATCTAGTTGCACTTCTTAGTTCCTCCATTGACTCTCTCAGATCAGTCAGCTTCCCTACCACCTCCCCAGAAAACTGTGAGGTCCCTGGGGAACTACTGTCTGGGAAAGGCGCTCTGTTCAGGCTGTGCACTTTTGCTCCCAGCACCCCCTTGAACATATCATCCACTCCACACCACTATGGCCTTGGAGTCAGCCAGGCTTGAGCTGGAACCACAGCCACTGTGTGGCCACAGACAAGGTACTTAGCCTCTCAGAGCCTCAGTGCCTTCATCTGCAAAATCTTCTGCAATAAAGACTAAATGAAATAATGGATAGCTGTCTCTCAAAACAGTGCCTGGCATACAGTAGGTGTCCAATGTGCCATATCTGCAATTACTACTGCCTGTTATGTGTAGTACTTTCTCTCAGATGGTCTTTAATATGCCAGTGTTTCCTGATTCATTGCAAAGCCCCCAAGGAGCTTTGTAAACAAGATGGTCTGATTTAGTAGTTCTGGGGAGGAGCTAGGAAATGTTTTAACATTTGCCAAGAAGATTCTGACATGTATTTGGATTTGGCAGCCACTAAATGCCTTCATTGCCTGGTTCTCCTATTATGAGTGTGGCTCTGGTTCTTTCACACTTTTTAGTTGCCTGCAAGTTAAAGACAGTTTTGTAAGTGGACTGACCTTTGCTTCAGAAAACCTTGACTTAGGTCTCTAACTTATTTATTCCCCTAATGAGCTACATCCTTCTAAGACATTAATGTGCAGAGAAGGGATAGCACAGGGAATGAGAACACTGGACTTCAGAAGTGAAAATCCCTGTGTTCAAATCCAACTTCTGTCCTTTACTGGCTGTTGCTTATGTCCCCAAGCCAAGCTCCAGGACCACCATTTTCTAACTGCTGTGAAGCTTTTTGTGCATCCCAACATGTATACAGCATCCAATTCAGTATACAGCATCCTTCCCCCAATCTGGCTGTTCCTCTTGTTTCCCAGGGCCTCAGACCCCCAACTTGGACCCATCTGGGACTTGATCAGTCTTTCTACCCCTGCACCTCCCCTGTTCGCTCTTCCCACCATCCCTGCTGTCTCTGTTGGAAGTGAGCCTTTCACAGACACCTTCTGACCACCTGCTTCTCTTGCCCTCCCCTTTTCAGGTTCCAGGTGGTCCCAGATCAATCTCCTTCAGGGGCTCCTGATTAACTGTGGCTCCTACAGGGTCTCCGCATTGCTGGCAAGCTCTGTGCAGCATTACACAGGTGTCAGTCTCAGTCTTTGAAAGCCCTGACTCAAGTCTCTCGACCCTACTCACACTTACTAACATGATTATTTCAGAAATCACAGCAGTTTCCAAGGAGAAATGCTAGGGATAGGTATTCCAAGAAGATGCCAAGGAGTGTGTTTTCTCCAGGCCACAGGCCTGATTTGATTAAATCTGCTTTATCCTGTTGATTTCTCTTGGCATTTGGACTTGTTTGAGGCAAACACTGCAGGAGGTTTGGTTTTTACCTAAAATTATAATGTTGCTTTGGGGCTTGGAAGTTTGTGTGTAAAGTGCTGTGTGGCTGTTTAAATGCTATCTCTGAAGCAAAGAAAAGGCCAGGAACACATTCCCAGTGATCTGTTCCATGGAAACCCAGAGGCAGCACAAT
The DNA here is from genome assembly GCF_000164805.1 of Carlito syrichta. Lineage (NCBI taxonomy): Eukaryota > Metazoa > Chordata > Mammalia > Primates > Tarsiidae > Carlito > Carlito syrichta. Next base: position 143,493 of record NW_007200493.1, on the reverse strand, counting down.
TCATAATGTTATAAGAGCCACAGGGGAGGCACTGGAGACCAACCCGGCTCAGGTGCCCACTTCAGGCCACCAGAAATTTCACTGTGGTGGAAGACTGCAAAGTCTGGCTACATTTGCAAAATGCTTCAAGCAAGTGTTGTCAGCTGGGGCCTTGTGATCAGAAATCCACATTTCTGCTGCTGGCTCTTTTTTCTTTATTGATAACAGAGGTAACTTAAGCCTTTTGTTCATATTCTGTTAGCATGGCCTTGAACTTTTCTGGGAAGCCCTGTTCATAAAACAGATTAAAGCAATGAAAGTTTCATCAGGAATTTAGATTTTTTTTATTTTTATTTTTATTGTAGAGACGAGGTCTCTCCAAGTTGCCCGGGCTGGTCTTGAACCCGTGGGCTCAGGCAATCCACTCGCCTCGGTCTCCCAAAGTGCTGGAATTATAGGCTGAGCCACCGAACCCTGCCAGGGATTTAGATCTCTATTGCTGGTGGCAAGCAAATCACTGTTTGCAGAACCTCCAAAGTTCCTCTGGGTCTAGAGTTTTGAAACAAGTGCTCAAGTGCTCATGTAGGTGTTCAGGCCCAGTTTCCTCTTCTGCATGCTCCATACTACCTCATTGTCATGGTGCAGGTTTAGCAGAATTAACCTCAACAGTTTAAATTTCAACTGTTATTCACATCCAACTTCAATCACAGTCTCTCACCCAGGGAAGCTGGCTAGGGAGGCTGGGCAGTCCCGGATGGGCGGGAAGTGGTAAACCCCACTGGCAGGGTAAGTTCTATAAGCTGCCTCATCAGATAAGAGTCATCGCTTTTCTTGAAACTTCAAATACCCCTGACCTGTGTTTGGAGGGCCACTCTCAACCTCTGGAAACAAGCAATGGAATGAGGCATAGAAGATTCCCAAGACAGTAAGAACTGACTTTAATATTGGAAGACAGCTTAGAGTGGCTGATTTATTTTCTATCAGAAAGGAAAACTTTAAGTGGTTTTATTGCCATACAATGCCTAAGGCTCCAAATGATGAAGGAACTTGTGACCAGTATAAGTATACCAGTTCCTGGTGAGAGGAAACGTGTCCTTTACCCACAGGGTGGGAGGAAGGTCTTGTCCAAAGCTTGACATTTAGTCCACCTTCTTCCTTCAGCTGAAGAGATTGTTCCTCTATTTAAAAAAAAATTTTTTTTAAGTTAAGGGCTTCTTTAAGAAAACAAACATATGAGTACAAGCCCTGCATCTTTCTCTCAAAATGTGTTTTGAAGCCCCACAGACAAAGCCATGCCTCTGGGAATAGTCCAGCTGCTCTGAATGTTATGACAAAGAAGTATAAGTTCAGGGACATGAACTTGAGATGCTAGACATTCTCATGACCTGGTGAGAAAGATAGTGGGGATCCAGTTTCCAGGCCTGGGTTTTCTTTCCCTCAAAGATAAATCATCAGACAGGCTCTTTGAATTCTCTGTTCACCAGTTAGCTTTCACAGGAACAAGGGGCATACGTGTGGCTCCCAGATCTCTCTTTACAGAGCCTGTTGAATTGAAATTGTTAATACAGGACAGTGAGGAAGAAGAGAGAACTGTCTCCCTGGTTGGGGGAGAGTCAGATGATGGCCATAGTCACCTCCTGTACCCTTAATTTTTTTTCAGCCCTTATTTGCCAGAGGAAAATACTAGATTTAGAGGTTTCTCTCCATGTAAAGTTTCTCCTTTTCCTTGCAGATTTTTCTATAAGTAAGAATGTGAAACTGAGGCTCAGATACCCATAACTGAGTCAAGGCTCACACAGGAGGGATTAAAACTCTGGTCTGCATAAATTCAAAGTATGTATTTTCATTTCCTGACTTGGTTGCCTAACCTGTTACCCAAAAAACCCATTACTGGGCTTATAGGTAGGTAACCAGAGCAGAAATATTATTAAGAGCTTCCAGGTAAGACTGATGCCTGGATCAAGAAATAGGTCCTATTATCAAACAGTCTACAAGGTTAGTGGTAGACTCATTGTAGGACATTGGTTCTTAGCCTTGACTACACTTTATAATCATCTGAGGAATTTTAAAAAATAAGGACATGTCTCACCTCCAAAGATTCTGATTAAATTGGTCTGAGTTATGGCCTGGTCATCAGAATTTGTAAGTGCTCCCAAAATAATGCATATGTGCAGTCAAAACTGAGAACCACTGCTTAAGAAAGACGGGAAGAGCATCTTAAAATGTGGAGCCGGCACTGCTCATATATCAACTACTTCACGGGCAGGGCCCAGAAGAGGCTCCAGCTCCAGGGGTCCCAGCAGAGTTGGGAGAACACTGAGCCAGAAGCTGACAAGTATGCTCAGCCAAGGTTGGGAACCCAACTGCCACACTGACTGTTAATTACTGCGGGGGCCAAAGGCTTAACGCTTTCCTCTATGCTGGCTTATAATTATTTTGTGTGCTTAAATCTTAACTCTCCAAATGGATTGTAAGCCTTCTGTAGTCTGAGACACTAGCACTTAGAAGATGTCCACCCTCTTCCTCATTAAACTGCACTGGAGGACAGGACCTCTGGTGATTCTTCTTTGGAATCTCTCAGGCTGCCGAGCACAGGGCCGCACATGTGGTAACAGGATACAAAGGGGAAGGAGAAGCATAGGAGGAGCATAGACATCCCTGGAAAGGGTGATATTTTCATGTTAATTCATTCCAGAAGCCATACTGCATTTGTGTCTGAAAGTGGGAGTGTGCTTAGGCACAATGTAACTGAAGCCCTGAAGCCACCCTTTCCTTGTGAGTCCATAGGCCTCTTGCCCCATGTGCAGCCTCCTAGGCTTTTCCTTTGGTGCAGGTACACAAGCTTCTGCTGCACACAGAATGGCACCCCAAAAATATCTGCTAGTGAGAATGGCCTTGGCAGAGGTGCCTTAAGGATAGTCCCTGGGTCCTGAGTGTGAGATTTCGAGGTTGATACTAAATCCTTCGGAGTGAGGAGAGGAGGGGCAGACTTCACAAATCAGCAGAAAAGCTGCCAAGAATGTGCTTGCCAAATGGCTGTGTACATGATTCTCAGAACCTTGATAATTTCTCCGTGTGCTTAATTGAAAAATTATATGTGTGGTCTTGGGCAAGACAAGAATAAAGAAATGCACTTAATTTTTGTATACATATGAATAGAGAGACTTTCACTGTTTGAAAAGTCATCCTTCCAAAGTTGAAAACCACACAGGGTGAGCATATTTGGTTTCAATTTAGTCAGAAACCCAGCAATAGTCCTTATAGCCATGGAACAGAAAGGGAATAAAAGTGGGAAATTGAGATTTCTTGAGCACCAGTTAGATTTACACAGTTGTTTTGTAAATGTTAGATCTTTAATCCTTGCCACACTCTATTTTACCCATGAAGATATTTTCAAAATACAAATATGAGCCCATAATCCATTTGTTTAAACTCTTCTTGACTTTCCAGAGCTTTTAGAATAGAAAACCAAATCTTGAATATTGCTTCCAAGGTCTTACATAGGCTGGCCCCATACTGCCTGTGGTTCTGTCTGCTCTGACCACAGGAGTCTTCGAGTGAGCCTTGCTCCCTTTCACTGGAGGGTGTTTATATGTCCTCTTGCGGGACACCCTTCTACCACTTGCTACCCCCAATTCCCCCAGTCACCCTTTACTTAGTTCTAGCTCTTTCTTCAGATCCCAAGGAAAATATACCAGTCAGGGTCTAGGTAGGAGACAGAAACCACACCAGTTATTTGAAACTGAGGGGATTTACCATAATGAATTATTAAATAAGTGCACAGTTGTTAGCTAGGTAATAGAAAGAAAAAGAAAACTCTAAGCTGAGCTTGGCAAACTAAGGGCCAAATTCAGCTTTTGGCCTGTTGGAATGACTGGTGAGTTAAGAATGGCTTTACATTTGTACAAGTTGTTAGAAGAAAAAATGCCAAAGATTGCATGTGGTCCACGAAGTTTGAAATATTTACTATCTGACCCTTTACAGGAAAAGTTTGACAGCCTCTGCTTTGAGATATCACAGAGGGAGCAATGGTAAGAAGCAGCTACCACCTCTAGGCCTGCAGGAACAAAAGTTGAAAGTATTAAAATGTAGAACCTTAGAGAAGGGGCCCTGGGGTCTGATTCCTAGACCTCTGGGAGGGGGCACCAGCCGTCTCAGGCTGATTTCTCTGAGGTGGGGTGTCATGAAGCTGGTTTTACAAATAGTAGAAACACTGTTGATGGCACCGAGCTGCTGCCACTGGAAGGAACTGCTGCTTACTAGGTGGAGAAGCAACCCTGGGTGTCTCTCACAGGGCCAGAAAGACACAGAACTCACTAGCAAGTAGACAAGAGAGGAGTTAGTTCCTTCTCTCTCTTCCAGGTTTTCAGTCTTCCTCGACTGTACCCTTTTGGCAGAGCCAAACAGAAAGGCAGTAATGATGTAGTTTGCAGGGTCCTGGCCCCAACATCACAACACGGTTGATAGAGGTGTAGGTGTGGAGCAAAAAGGCCATAAGTTAATAACTGGCACAGGAAACTCTCCCTGAACTATGTGATACAGTCAGTGCCCTCTGTCATCATAGTTTTCCTGTGCTATGTATCTTTTCTCCATATATTTTACTATAATTAATAAAAACAATAATAAATACTTATATAGCACTATGTGCCAGCATGGTTCTAAGCACTTTTCAAGACTCGATTTTCACAAGAATCCTGTGGAGATACATACTCATAATATCCCCATTTGACAGATTATGAAATTGAGGTACAGAGAAGTAAAATATCTTCTCAAGGTTATACCTAGCTAGAAAATAGAAGAATCATACCCTGAACTCAGACCATCTTGTTTCAGGGTCTGTGTTCTTAACACTACATTATACTGCCTCTTAGTTTCAGTTTTACATGTATCTGTGCATCTTGACTCAGTGACTCACTCTCTCATTCGACTGGCTTCATGATGGCAGGGAATGGGTCTCTTTCTGGTGATCTCCTGTGCCTGGCACAAGGTTTGGCACACGGATAAATATTTGTTGAATGTTTGGTTAATGCAGAAGAAATCTGAGTCACAGCAAGGTTAAGTCAAGTTACCTGTCAGAGGTGGGATTCAAACCCAGATCTGCTTGACTTGAGAGCCATATTCTTTCCAATCATAAGCAGGCAGATGAGTGCTTTGCTGACCAGTGATATATGAGGTTCCTATGATGTCAACAAGGCACTGTGAATACATCTCTGTTCCTCATATTTTGAACAAGTGATGATGTTCCTTGTGGTCTTTGAGTTATCCAGAATGTGTGATCAGCTGTACTTCTCCATTCTCTGATCATGCTGCATGAACAATATCACTGTACTTTGTAAATACTGTCACCAAACCCAGGGAGCTGAGTCCTTTAGCCAAGCTTTCTTGGACATACCTTGCTAACTATAGTTAATGTTTGACAAGAAGTCATACCTTGCTAGTTATAGTTAATGTCTGGCAAGGGGGCAGGAATTCTTGTACTTTTTATTGCATATACTATTTAAGTACTTGGATTTCTTATAATGAACATACTAAAAATTAATTTAAAATACTTAAAAAATAATTATTTCTTCTAACAAATTTGAACATGATTACATGGTATTCCATCGATTCAGGATCTAAGTGTGTCACCTTCTGGTGCCGGTCTGCTTCTCTTGTCTCATGTTCTTGCTACCAAATAGTCCAAGTCCAACACTCACAGAGTTCCACATGCTACACTTCTTCTGTTCCCCATGCCTTTTGCAATACTGTCCCTCTCCAAGGAAAGCCAGTGTCCTAACATTGGTACATAGGACTTTCTGATCTGGTCCTCAGGGCAGCCCTCTTGCCCTTTCTTTCCTGCATCTGATGACGGATAGAAGTTCAGAGGGAGAGAACAGAGGAAGGCAGAAGAGTGGCATCTTTCACATACATTTATTCAATTAATTTACCTTTTAACTAATACAATCTAATTGCTCAGTCTCACCGTCTGAGTTTTAAGGCAGTTTCCTGAGACTAGTTATCTCAGATGTTCTCATGAGTAGTTGCAGCTCCAGAAGACTCTCTGGGGTGTGGCCTGGGGCAATAATATGGTGGAATGGGGCTTTGGGAGTGGGGGGATAGAGACATGGTCTCAAAACTACATTTATCTGGGATGCATACTGTTTCTACTTGATTCTACTTTTGTTGCTTGAAAGGATTTGTCAAAGAAGCCACACATTTCACGGTGAAAGTAAGTGCTAAATTTTTGCTGATTAAAACAAAAACAAGCTTATCTAGATTAACAAAAAATAGAGAATAGAAGGTTCTAAAAGGATGTCTAACAGACCCAGTTAGTGGAATTCAGGCAAGTCCAGGAGAATACTGGAGCAAAGGACTGGAAAGCCCTCAGAATTTTCTAGTTTTCTTTCTTATGACTCATAAGCCACCTTCTATGTCTCAATCTCTCATCATGGGAAACATAGCTGCCCCACAGCTGCCATGTTTATATAAAACTTCCAGTCTCAAAGAAATACAAACTCATCCATCTCTTGGTCACAAAACTAAACTATGAGAGAAAGAATAGATTGGGCCAATTTGAGTTAGGTGGCCACTCCAGGACCAGTCAGCAGCTGGAGAGAAAGGGTCACATTGTATATCAAGGCTGCTGGAGGGAAGAGCTCTCAGAGGTACCTGTGAAATAATTGATTGATTCAGCCATGGATTAACTTGTTATTTCTATATCAATGCTATTTCTCTAACAATACCTTGGTTATTTGACTCTTGACTGTCTGGTAGCCTTAAACAGTATGAAATCAAAATAATAATAGCAAACACTTACATAATGCCTTAATATGCTAGACCCTGTTCTAAGCAACTTGCTTTTGTTAAATCATTTAAATTAATCTTCACAACAATACCTTGAAGTAGTATATGAAGTAGTATATTAGTCAAGTTTTTCCAGGAAAACAAGACAAACAGGATATATATAGATTTATATAAGAAGAGATTTATTATGCGACTTGGTTCATGCAATTATGGAAGCCAAAAAGTTCCACAATATGCTTTCTGCAAGCTGGAGAACCAGGAAAGCCAGTGGCATAATCCAGTATGAGTTTGAAGGGCTGAGAACCAGGGGAGCTGTGGTGTAAATATCAGAGTTTGAAGACCCAAGACCAGGAGCTTTGATATCCAAGGGCAGGCAAAGATAGATGTCAGTCTACTGATTCAAATGCTAATCTCTCCTTGACACACTCTCACAGACACATCCAGAAATAATGTTCTAGCAGTTGTCTGGGTATCCTTTAACTCAGTCAAGTTGACACATAAAATTAACCATCACAGGTAGATATTATTATTATTATTATTTCCATTTTACAGATGTGGTAACTGAGGCACAGAGAGGTGAAGTCATTTGCTTGAGGTCATCCGGCCAATGAGAAGTGAAGGCAGGGTTTGAATCCAAGTAGTCTAGCTTCACTCTTAACAGTTTAGAAAACAAGCCTCTGTGGGGAGTGCTTAGGAATAGCTGAAGAACTCCAAAGACAAAGCTGTGAAAACCTTTGATGGATCAATTTGCCAAATAAATATGAGAAATTCTCTCATCAGCCAGTGGTGGCAGCCAGAGCCAGGAACAAGAGAAGCCACACTAAAAAGTGAGAGGAGAGACAAAAAACCATTTAAAAAATGGACAGAAAGAAAGAGACTAGTAGACAGAAGAAGTGGTGTGGAGGACAGCATGAAGTGGAAAAACCATAGAACACCGTCCAGAGGAAAAGAGGTACCAACTCAGTGTTTTCAATTGTGGTCCATAGAACTTCTGAGCTCTTGATAAAAATGCAACTGCTGGAGCCCCACCTTTGACTGAATCAGAACTCTTTCATATCTTCCAGAGAGCCACGTTTTAACAGACACTCTTAGGTATTCTCAAGAAAGCACTGAATGAACAGCAGTCTTTGTTTTAATGTACCCTGATGACCCCGGAAGATATCACTGGTATGGCAGTGACCTCCTTTAATCTACATACTATGGCAGGGAAGTGTGTCATGCATTTTTAAATGATTCCTATTGATAGAAGGGTGTAAAACTGCTGAGCTTTTAAATTCTAACTCTGTCACAATCTGTGTGACCACTTAATTTCTCTGCAGTCTGGCACCGTTCTTCTGTGAAGGTTGTAAGTTAGACTGGATCAGTGAAAGGTATCTGGATCATATCCTTGCAGTCCTGTAACCCCCACCTCCTCCCTAACCATGGCAGACATCATTAATCAATCATGACACTCCTCAATGAGGCTGATGTGGCTTCCCAATGTGATATTTAACATAGAATCCCAGGCAGCCACTAATTGCTGCAAGTTGAAACTTTCTTGTTATGGATGATCCATAAAGCTCCTGTAAGCTCTAAAAATGCATAGCTCTCTTAAAGAAAAAAACTAGTTTAATTTTCTGCGTTAAAGCATTCATTTTTATTCATATAAAAGTGCATTTAACAAATGTTTTTATATTCTGGTTTATTTTAAGTCTCACGCAGACTTTTCCTCTCCCCATCATTGCAATCTAGATTGTAACTATGATTTGAATGTTGTTTCTCATGAAAACACTCTAATCTTCATTATTAAATTTTGCTAGGATGTTGGACTAACTTTACCTTACACTTATGTTTCAAGTCAGTTTGAATTTGAATACAGCCCTATTCACTAAAACAAGTTTAAAGTTAGGAAATTTGTATGAAGAAAGGAGAGAGGGAGGAAAGGAGGGTAAAGGAAGAAGGGAAGGAAAAAAGGAAGGAAGAAGGAAGGAAGGAAAGAAGAAAAAAATCCCCATGTAAAAGTGATTTAGAAAAAAAACCCATGAATATAAATGTTCTTAAGTGATGAAACCAGTCCTGGCCTGTTGATTACTCAAGAGAAATTCTCAGGCCAATGGTAAATAATTCAAAGTTCTGTATTTTTGTTTGAGAATTCTGAGAATCATGCTAACAACTTGCCAAGACTAAGGGCAAAAAAAGTTTTAAAAATATGGTGTAGCTGATCCTAATTGTTCTTAAATCCCATGAATTCTGTGCCAATAAAAATAATGTTTTCTTTCCACTGGATTTAGACCTGGGTTGAAATTGTTGAAAATAGTGACTTTTTTTTCTCTTATTACCCTCAAAGAACATTGTGTCAGGATGGGAAATAAATATTTTAAGTAGACAAACAATTTTCCCAAAACAATTATGGAGAAATTTGGAGATGTCAGGAGTAGTGGATTTTAATTTTCTCATCTGGACACAAAACTGAAACATTTTGGTTTGGACACTTCATCGTTGGAGCCTGGAAGAGTTCCCTCAACATCAGCTATCCCCTGGATCCAAACTCAAACCTTACTTCGGAGGAGGCCTGGTCAGGAGCTTGGACTGTGTTGTGTTATTTAACCAATCACAGACATGAGAAACCTTATGCTCTGATCGGAAAATACAGACACAAGTGTCAGTAGGTTAGTTGGAGCCCATTTTTTAAAACCTCAAGAAATTGAACTGGGACCCTAGAGGACAGAGAGGTTGGCTGAATTAGCAAAATGTCTGAATTTTAAAATATTTTAGGCAGGGCGCGGTGGCTCAGCCTGTAATCCCAGCACTTTGGAAGGCTGAGGTGAGAGGATTGCCTGAGCCCGGAGGTTTGAGACCAGCCTGGACAACTTGGTGGGACCTCGTCTCTACAAGAAATCACAAAAAATTACCCGGGTGTGGTAGCGCTGGCCTGTAGTTCCCGCTACTTGGAAGGCTGAGGCGGAAGGATCACCTAAGCCTAGCAGGTTGACACTGGGGTGACTGTGAGCATGCCCCTGCACTTCAGCCTGGGAGACAGGGTGAGACTCTGCACTCTGACTCAAAAATATATATATATTTTATAAGAAAAAGATGTGTCATATTAAGGCATACAAGTAGCCAAACTAACTCCTCAAAGTGGGTTATCTGGTGGAGATGTCTGTATCTTCTTCAAAAAATGAAGGTGACTCCTTTATAAACTGAAGGACGAATGTCCAAATAAATCATGTGCTAAACTGCCTTAAATGGTTGTTTCCTCATGTGTGATTTGACATTCTCTCTGTGACTGTATGGAATAGTGGGGTGCAATTGCAATCCAAAGGCCTGAGTTTAGACACTGGCTCTAAAGTCTCTTCCATAAAGCCTGTGACTCTTGTAAAAATTGTTATTATTATTATTATTTGAGTCAGGGGCTCTCTCTGTTGCCCATGCTGGAGTGCAGTTGCATGATCATGGCTCACCGTAGCCCTGACCTCCTGAGCTTAGGTGATCCTTCTGCCTCAACCTCCTGAGTAGCTGAGACTACAGGGGCATGTTACCATGCCCAGCTAATTTTTTATCGAGATGAGTTCTCACTAAGTTGCCCAGACTGGTCTCAAACTCCTGAGATCAAGCAATTCCTCTGCCTCAGCCTCCCAAAGTACTGGGATTATAAGTGTGAGCCACCATGTCTGGCCTTATTACTTTTATTTTTAGATATCATCCTAACAAATTGTCTCTCCAGATTACCAGTATACAATGTATTAGAAAAGAGTAGACCCTAAAAGGAGGCAATATGACATCAGCTAGCAGCGATTGCTGATGCCTTTTCAACAAGAGAAGAGGGAGAAAACTGAAAAAAAAAATAAACTGGAAAATTATAGTCACATGTCTGAGATCATTTTATGAAGGCAAATTGCCCTAGTGGACTTCACTTACATGAAATGATATATAGTTATGGAATTCAGAATGATTATTGTCATTAAGATAAGGTGGATCATATTCATTAATTCTTTAAGAAGGTAGAAATATGTGTCATGAACTTCTGTTTAAGAAAACGTTTATTGCCGGGTTTGGTGGCTCAGCCTGTAATCCCGCGCCTTTGGGAGGCTGAGGTGAGTGGATTGCCTGAGCCCGCGGGTTCGAGACCCGCCTGGGCAACTTGGGGAGACCTCATCTCTACAATAAATCAAAAAAAAATTAGCCGGGCGTGGTAGCGCATGCCTGTAGTTCCAGCTACTTGGAAGGCTGAGGCAGAAGGATCGCCGGAGCCCAGCAGGTTGAGGCTGCAGTGGCCGGAAGCGACCACTGCACTCCAGTCTGGGCGACAGAGTGAGACTCCAACTCAAAAAAAAAAAAAAGAAAAAAAAAAGAAAATGTTTATTAAACATCGAGTACATGGCAGGCACTGTGCTAAGTGCTAGAGATTTAGGAAAAATAGGATATCTGTAGTCTGGAGGATGAAACAAACAGTTAATATAAATAATTTTTGTTTTTAATTTTTGTTTTAAAACATTGAAATGTTAGCACTTAAGTGGCTAAGATTAATTGCACTGGAAATTTTACTTGTATGGAAGAGCAGCTTATTCCCTGGATAAATGGTTTCTGCTGTAAATTAATGTAAATTCTATAGTTGGAAGAACATTAATCAGTTAATCAGGCTTATGCTCAAGGGATGAATTTGCTGCCCTAATTAATGTATGATATTCAATCCAAACCCTTCCTTCTCTACACTTCCAAAAACATCATGTTGACAAATAAGGCCAAATTTGGCAGCCAAAAGGAAACTGAAATTAATCAGTACCATATTTTTAACTGTCAATTTAACACTGTGTTATGCAGTTTCAGTGCTATCCTATAATTTTTCATATGAATAATATTTTCACCAAGACTGCAAATTTTTTAACAACAGAAATGGTCATATACATGATCAGCTCAATACTGTGTATGTTCAGACTTAGATTTAGCTAGCATTTCATCATTGTTTCCTATATGTGAACTCTGTGCAAGGCATTTATTACATATATTATCTCATTTAATACTTGTATTAGCTCTACAAGAATCTTGTAATGTGGATAGTACCACAATTTTTGGAGTGAGAAAACTGAAGCTAGGTGATTTATGTTAGATGATTTATGATCCTACATCTTAGAAGTGGATTTGAACTCCGGTTCTAGACTCTAAGTCCAATATTGAACACTGAGTTTTAGCCATGCTCATTCATAGTCTTCAACTACAGTTTAATATCACCTCAGAATATTTTTTAGAGTTTGAATTATTTATTTTTCATTTGTCATTTAGACCCCAACTTATAGATCAGGTTTCACATCTGTGCTACAGTTTAGCACCCAAAAAAGAAATTTTTTATATGAAAGAACCAGAGTGTATTTTTCTTCATCCTTTGGTTATTTTTTCTTTCCTACTCACATAGCTTGTGGTTTAATTATTTTCCTTAGACTTTCGTACTAAAATAATTTGCCTTTGGGTAGAAGCCAAGCACAGCCCATTTTTAATTCTCTACAAGATTGTTTTTCTAAGCAGCTCAAATGAAAGAATTCCCATGTCATACAATGGGCATTTGTAATTTGGTTATTTTGGGCAGTTTATGTTAGAATGTAGACACTTCGAATCTTGCATTTTTTTCAGTACACCTACCCTCAGGAAACGGCCCAATAACTACATAGAACACAAGAGCAATGACCCAAAAGTCCACATTAGTTACCATTTCCACATTCATGTTTGTCTTCTTTATACTGAGTTTAAAATTTTAATGAGGCTATTTAATTTTCCACTTTTTCATAAAACAGAAATGCATAACTGTGCATTTGTTTTATAAAATTCTTAGTTACTTTAGAGGAAACTAAGAATTGGAAAGAAGAACCTTTCAACTAAATAAAATAAGCATATGGCTTACATTTGTTGAGTGCTCACCTTGTGCCAGGAATAATGCTAAGTGCTGTATCTGCATTATTACAGTTAAACCCTACAACTTCCTGTAGTAGGTAAATTTCTTCATATAGATGAACTAAAACTCAAAAAAATATTTTGTGCAAGGCCACTCAGCAGTAATAAATTTCAGACCCAGGGCTTAAAAATAAATCAGACTGGCTCCAGATCTTTTGTTCTTCATCTTTTTAAAAAATAAACTTTTATTTTAGAGTACTTTAGATGTACAGAAAAGTTGTAAACATGAGAGTTCATTTATGACCCTCACCCAGTTTCCTTACATTGTTAACAATTTCATGGCACATTTCTCAAAACTAAGAAATTGATATTGGTACATTACTGCTAACTAAACTCCAAGCTTTATTTGGATTTCACCAGTTTTTCCACGATCCAATCCAGGGCACCACATTACCGTTAGTTGTTGTCTCCCTGCTTCCTCTGGTCTATGACACTGTCTCAGTCTTTCCTTATTTTTCATGACCTTGACAGTCTTGAGGAGTGCTGGCCAGGTATCTTGTAGAATGTCCTCCAACTGGATTTGTCTGGTTTTCCCTTGTGATTAGATTGGAGATGAGTTTTTTGAAAGAATGTCACAGAGGTAGAACCCTTGTTCCTAACTACTCTCTGATGTTGTATCACTTACAAACACATCTGTATTATTAGTGGGCAGGATATTTCTATTTGCCATTTTATCAAAGAATGAACTATATTACTGTTATGATTTGGAGGAAAAATAGTTCATTTAAGAAGATAATATAATTTAAAATCTTATGACTTGCTTATTTTCATATTAACAGTTTATTGCTTGATAGTTAATGTCTGCACTAAAATGTTTCTAATAAAGTGATGTTTTAGGAAAGAAGAAGTTCCAGTATTTTCATGTTGAAAATCTTTCCAAGAGAAGCAAGCCTAAATAACACAAAAGCTTTATTCATAAAAAATTATTTATGGCTAAGATCCAAGTATCATATGTTCTCACTCATATAATGGACCTTGAACATCCAATGTAATACTATAAGAAAATTTCTGATGGTACTGGGAAGCTATTGGGCGGGGGAGATGGGATTAACAGTAGCAAATATCTGTCTGGGGATGGGGAAACACCTCTTATCAACAGGGTACCTGAATCAAACGTAATTGTACACCTAACCCTTAACTGTACCCCACAAAACCATAATAAAAAATATTGATTATGAAAAAAATATATTTATGACTATTTATGACAACGAAACATTTAAAAATAGCATAAATGCCTAACAACAAAGGAATGGTTAAGTAAATTTTGCCATATCCTCATTAATGGTATATTAGACAACTTTTAAAAAAGATATTTTCAAATACTCACAGTATGTGGAATATGGTTTTAGGCAGGAATCAAGCACCTGTTCTCCTCCAGAGCCTAGAAGAGATGGGTTTGGCAACCAGGGGTGTGGTTAAGCATTGAACCTCTTATGATTACAGATGAGTTCTCTCCACTCCAGTGTGTTTAGATTTTAGAACTTACAGAGAATTATTCTGTTAGAGGTAATGGTCCATGTGTTTTATGGCTTCTATAAGTTGTTGTTCTTGATTCTTCAATTTGTATGTGATGTTTTGTACTTGCAGCTTTACATTTACTCCATTTACAGACATTTACTCCACAGGTTTCTGAAAATGATAAAATTACAGCAATTCTATAGAAGCCATGAATGCCATGGAAGCCATGGATGACTTTAACTCAATGAGTAGTTTCAATACATCAGTTATTTATTGATATGAAAACATTTACTTATTGGGGCTGTGACTTGGGAGTGGCTTTAGCTCAGGATTTGGGATTACTATTTACAATATCTTTATTTGCACTTAAGAAATTTTATTTGTGGTGACATGTCAAAGATGTCACAGTAGGTACTGAGTTTGTGTCAGATAGGTGGAAGATTGTAGTCTCAGGCTGACTGCTCTGTCCAGTCACCTCTGCTTTGGGACCTTTTTACATCCTTCTGTTTGCTGTATGATTGAGTTCCCTGGCCATAGATACTTTATTTAATATGTTTTATATTATTCTAGTTGAGTCTATCAGTCTTTGCCCTACTTAATGTTATACTTTGAAAATAGAAACTGAGTGATTGTGAACTAAGTCTCCTTGGTGGCTTTTTTTTTCCCTTTGCAGAGAACGTATTTAACAGAACAACTGTTAAGTTTTCCTGAGTAACTCTCTTTCCTTTGCCTAAGAAAGGTATTTGCTGATTTGGTCCTGGATTTTGTAAAAATATGTGTGTTTGGGTAGTAAAATGTGTTTGATGGATTTTAAAAAAAGTGGGTCATAATACAGACAATATTTAGTGGACAAAACAGGATATAACATTCCTTTTTATTTTTACACTCATAACTAACAATATATGCATTGTCCTAAAGAAGAAAATATACCAAAATGTCAATAGTGGTTGTTCTTGGGTGGTGAAATTCTAAGTTTTACTTCCTTCTACTTTTCCATACATTTATGCAATTAGGGTGTTTGTGTTTTCTTTTTTGTTGTTTAGTTTTTTTCAAAAAAGTATGCCCTTAAACCAGTAAAAGAATATTTTATGACTTTAAGAGGTAGGTGCATGAGAATCCTTGAGAGTAAGACCAATGAATTAGGCTTCATTTTGTCTCCCAGCCCCAACCCCCAAACCACAGCCTCCTCAAGGTCGGGATGCTAACGTTCTGAATATGAGAGTTGAGCAGAGGAAGGAGGTGCTCCATGACTACTCACCTCACCCCACCCCAGTGCCATCGCATACATACCCTATGCCTCAATAACTCTCCAAAGGCAAGGTGCAGGTTCAGACAGAGATGAACTCTTACTCAATCTGTGATCTTGAATAAATCATCCCATCTTGAGGCCTCTATGTCCACCTCGATTAAGAGGCAGTATAAAGAAGTGGCTAAGTGGAGCGCTACTACCTGAAGTTAGATTTTAGACAGGTTACTTAACTCTCCATGCCTCCACTTCTTCATCTATAAAATGGGAATAACAACAGTATACCATATGAGATTTGGGGTAGGACAAAATAAGCTAATATATGAAAAGTGCTTTAAATAGTTCCTGGCCTGTGGTAGGTAGTCAATGACTGGTATATAATATGGTGACGTATGATTGAACAGTTAATTCTTACTCACCAGGGGTTTCAGAATCCTGTACTGAATGATTTTTTGGTAACCTCCAACTCTAAATTGCCATAATTCCAATTCTTCAGAGGCTACAGCTTCTCAAACAGTGGCCCTTAAAAATATGTGTAGAGTCCAAATGTGGCCAGAATCTCACTAAGATTTATTCATGTGAAAGAATAATTCATAAATTCCTATTTTTATTTCAAGTCAGAAAAGTATGTCCCAAAAGGACTGCCAGCTGAAGGCCAGAGCTCTTGGTTTTTCATGCTGGATCACGTTATTATTATTTTTTAAAACGTGTTTCTGTCAGAATAGGTGTATTCTTATGGCCAAAAACCCTAAAAGTCATCTTATGGCCACATGTGACATGATTTAATATTTTAGACATTTTATTAAAAAGCAGCTCATTAGTTTATTGTAAATGGTAAGTGATATGGAAATGAGTGTGCCAGACCTTTAATATTTACTACAATATTAAGAAATAACAATATTAGAGAAGTGACCTGACCCATTTATAGGGGAGGGATACAGAGAAGCTATTGAAAAGCTCTATTTCCAGAGCACTTAACTCAGGGAAGTGTTTGGCAAATGTTTGAGGAGTTAGCTCTGGGAGACTACCAAAAAAAAAAAAAAATCTTTAGGCATCTACCTTGTCAGTGACCACTGCCAAGAAGCTGAGAAGGCGGGGAACTGAGGTTCAAGGTAAGGCACCACCCTGGGAACCAGGAAACCTGAAGCCCCCAGAGCAGGTTGTTCTTGCTTTGAAAAGGCCTTGGTATCTGTTTGGCCCACCGAGGGCCCAGACAGAAAGGAAAATAGGTCCCTAGTCTACTCAGATGGAGCAAAGGGAGGCGCTGGACCCACAACAAGGATGTAATCCAGTCCATGTATTCTGGGTTTAAGTTCATTCCAAATCAGGTCAGTTCCAGAAGAGGATGTTTTAACTGGCTGAGATGAGTTTATAATTTCTACATGAGTGGTGAAAATAACACTTGTAAAGCACTTTGCAGCCTCCAGTGCTGTAACAGTCTTTGGAGTCAGGCAGACCTGGGTTTGAATCCAGCTGCACAATTTATAGCTTGGGCAATGAGTGACTGGCACAGAGCACTTAAGCTCTGTTTTTCCCAGTTCCTTCTTAGAGATGCTGGGAAGATGCTGTGAGATCCTGCTTCAAAGTGCTGAGCACTAGGCAATTGGTGAATACCCAATAAATGGTAGGCATTAGTATATTGTCTTTGCTCCTCACAGCAAGCCTTTGATATGGTTACCATTATTACCCCCATTTTACAAGTGAGGAAATTGAGGTTTAGAGAGGCCAAGTGGGTTGTCAAAGATCAGACACATAGAACCAGGGGAGAGCCAGCAGTCAAGGCCCTGTCTTCAGACTTAACATGTAGGACTTCCCATTGCACGACAAAACAAAACCTTCCTTTGAATACAGCACTAACCAGATATTCACTTCTTTTCTTTCTTTCCCCCCGGCTTAATTATGGTATGATTGACAAATGGAAATTGTATATAGCAAAAGTGCACAATGTGATGATTTTACGTATATATGTATACATTGTGAAGTGATGACCACAATCCAACTAAACAAGTTCATCACCTCACACAGTTACTCCTCCCCTCTTTCGTGATGAGAAAACCTAAGATCTACTCTCTTCTAAAACTCCAAGTATACGTACTTTTTACCATAGTCAACAGAATGTGCGTTACATCTCCAGAACTTATCCAGATGTCGTCTTATAACTGAATGTCCGTACCCTTTGATCAGCATCTTCCTATTTCCCCCAACCCTCAGCCTTGGCAATCACCATTCCATTCTGTTATGAGTTGGACTTGTTTCGACTCTACATATAACTGGCATCATGCAGTATTTGTCTTTCTGTATCTGACTTATTTCACTTAACATAATGTCCTCCAGGTTCATCTATGCTGTGGTCAATGGCAGGATTTCTCTCCTTTTTTTAGGGCTGAAGAGTATTCATATATATGTATGAGGTTGAAACCCAAGTTCAGGACTTTGTCTGGGAAGTCAGCTTGGCTTAAAGCAATATCCAGAGTTTGGGCCTGTCCAGACCCCAATGCTTAGCTGCTTGAAAACTAGGCTGTCTGCAGTCATTCACTGTGCCCGGCCTTTCTGGCCAACTGTTGGTTCTGTTCTGTTCAGTTATTTATTGTCAGCCAGTCACTGCCTGGGTCTTGAGTTGCAGCAAGTCCTCATCATTTCTCCCAAAACTCAGAAGCAAGCAACCTGTCTGTCATTATTTATGCCTGCAAACACAGACTCCTCATTGAGCAGTATGCCTTTGAGTAACTGGCAAGACCCTACTAACCTGCAGTGGGAAGGAGAACCTCAAGATGCCAGCAGATACATGCATTCATAGCCACCCTGAGCAGGGAGGTTGGTGTCTTCCAGCTCCCCAGCCATGGCCACAGAGAGGAGGCTGACATTGTAGTCACTGAGGTCAGGATCTGAGTCCCTCAGGCTGGGCCTCCCAGAGGCCTTGGGATGGAAAGTGAACTCTCCTTCCAACAATCTAAGCCCTGCTTCCACCTTTGAGTGTGGCATCTCTCCCGAGGTACATGTGCCGATTTTCACATTTGCTAAACTTTCCACATTATCCTGCCCACAATGTTTAGGCTCAACTTAAATGCCCCTTTCTCCATGGAATATCAAAAGTAATGTTTCTTTTCTTTGAACCCTCAAGGATTTACCTTCTGCTTGTAGATCACTTTATTATGAGATATTTCAGACAAAGAAAAAATATAAATATAACAGGAAAAATATCTATGTGCCAATCATTTGTCTTATGAAATGAAACATTAAAAATCCATCTGCTGCTCCCCTATTTGCCCTTCTGGTCATGTTCCTCTCCCTTTCATCACCCCTAATGTAATCATGATCATAAATTTAGTTTTTAACAAATCTCTTGCATGTTTTTATACTTTTATTACACTTGGAAGCCTTCTTAAATTACAACTTCTTTTGCACATGCTTAAACATTTATTATATCAAATGTAGGTATTTTTCCTCAATGTCCTCATTTCTAGGATGGGTCTGGTGGTTGTTCCCACCCACAACAGGTTGTTGTGAGGACTAAATGTTTTAAATGCAAAGTACATAAAGTAATGCCTGGAACACAATGTGTTAAATAAGTGTTAGCTATTATTATTTTTTGCTTATTGGGTTTCTAGAGTTACTGTTATACATTTAGTTTTTGGACCATTTATTTTAATCACTATATAGCATATCATCATGATAAGTGAACTGAAATGCATTTCTCTATGTTGATGAACATTTAAGTCAATCCCAATTTTTTGCTATTATAATTTTGCTATTCATATTCTTGCATATGTTTCCTTGTACAAGAACAAGTTTTTCTGGCTTGTTTGAAGAGTAAAGAATAGCTGATATGTATTCTTCAGTATATTTTAACTTACTTCTGACTTAGTATTATACTGGGGTGTGTGTGTGTGTGTGTGTGTGTGTGTGTGTGTGTGTGTGCGCGTGCATATGCACATCTCATCATTCCTAGCAGATTGTAAGCTCCTTGAAGACAGGCCTAATTCAATCATTCATTGATTCACTTGGCACATATCATTCAGCACCTAGTATGGGCAGTGTTCTGGTCTGGTGACAAGATGCAAAGATGGAATGGTCTAGGATGTCTCCCAGGGATCTTTATGTTATGGAAGACACTCTCAGGATATGTGTAGTCAGAATTGTGGTCATCTCGGAGAGTAAGAGACCGAGTTTTCATTGGATATTCATGATGGACTTGGCATTGTACATAACACTCTCAAATCAAACCACACATTAATGTTACCACTTACTGGTTGGGTGCCTGGTACTACTCATTAATCTTGCTGAATCCTGTTTCCTCTGATGAGAAAGCTCTACTCTATTGTGTTTAAGAGCACAAACCCAAGTTCAACCACATATTAACTGCATGACCTTGTATGAAGGATTCAATTTCTTCAAGTTTTTGCTTCTTGGTCTATAAAATGGTGCTATTTATAGTATATATCTGAAAGGGCTTTTATGCAACTTATGTGAGAAAAATGTGCGTTAAGTATTTACACAGTACCAGACATGTAAGTGCTCAATAATTGGTGGCTATAATGACAATCATGTTGATTGGCATTCATTATCCAAAGGTATGTCCCTAGCCGGGCTCAGTGGCTCAGCCTGTAATCCCGTGCTTTGGGAGGCCGAGGTGAGTGAATTGCCTGAGCCCGTGGGTTTGAGACCCGCCTGGATAACTTGGTGAGACCTCATCTCTACTATAAATCAAAAAAATTAGCCGGGCGTGGTAGTGCGTGCCTGTAGTTCCAGCTACTTGGAAGGCTGAGGGGGAAGGATCACCGGAGCCCAGCAGGTCGAGGCTGCGGTGGCTGGGAGCGTGCCACCACACTCCAGTCTGGGTGACAGAGTAAGTCTCCAACTCAAAAAAAAAAAAAAAGGTGTGTGCCTTTCTAGAAGTTAGCACATCCAGAAAGTCATTATGGAATTTTCACTTTTCTCATTGTACCATGAATTGTCAGTTATTATCAGATTGTCTGATATTTTAATCAATTATTATCAAATTACCTAATTTAACATTTTAGAATGTTATCAATTAACTACCTCTTCTACATAAATGTATATTCACAAAGTATTTGATCATAGCCTCACTTTATTTAGAGAATGGGAAGGTTTTAGATTATCTTTCATATTTTTAGCCAACAGATTTTGCTCTAATTAGCAGAAAGAAATGATAATTCCTTGCATACATCTTGACTCCCTCTTGACTCCCCTCTGGTCGCTGGGGCCAGCTTCCAAGCTCTTGAACTCTGCCAGCAGCTGCACACTTTAACCTCTAGAGGGAGCTTAGAGGAGATTTGAGTCCATTGCTCTGACTCAGAGCAAAACTGCATTTAAACCATACCTGAAAACATCACTATTCTGAGTGGATCCTCAGAGAAAAATTCCAGGATCTGTTCCCAAAATCAACTCAAACTTTGCCCAGATTACTTCCATCTCATGGATACTTCATTTTAGTAAAATTGGACTTCATTACAGATTGGTCTCCAGCTCCCCATAGTGGACCCTCCTAGGAATTTTTCCTAAATTAAGCAAGCGTGCGTGTACTCAAAAGACACATAGGCCTTATCTCTTGGCTACTTCTTTGTCCCTCTGCAAGAAACAAGCATAACATTTCACAAATAATGAGCTGCAGCTGAACTTTAATCTTTTCAATCCATTGAAGAATGTTTGGAAACTTTCCTGTCTCTCTAAGAATTACCTTCCTTCTGGGAGTTTTTGTCTGTTTGTTTTTTACATTGTCACCTTACATGCAAGAATTATACATTTATGCTTAAGTTGATCGGTTTTGGAATAAAATGTATTTGCTTTATCCCAAAACAACAGCCTTGTGCCAAGCCCTTGGGAAATACCTGACAAGCACATTTGGCTCACAGGGAGAGTCATAGCATAATTTCTTCCTAGTATGCCAGAAAGAATTATTCCAGAGTTCTATTCTCTTTCTGAAGGACGGAAGGCAGATGAGAGCCCTCCACAAATATCTGAGGGGCTCTCAAGTAGCGTGGGGGAGTCGGCTTATTCTGAATGGCTCCAGAGGCAGATCAAGGATGTATAAAAATAGTTTATTGCAAGGTCAACTTTTGCTCAATATAAAGAAAAGTATTTCTTAAAAAAAAACCACTGACTTCTCTATCTCTGGATGTACCCAATTAGAAGCTGAAAGAAATATCAAAGACACTGCAGAAAGGAGTGGGAAGTACCCTCTTAGAGATCCCCTCCAATTTTAAGACTCTGTAAGTCTCTTTGGGAAGGACTTATTCTCCTAGGTTGCTTTTTTCTGATGCTATTGACTTGGTTCTTTTTGGATATTTTCCCCTCTAGCAAACAACAACAACAACAAAAACTGTGTCTCTTAACTCACTGATATGCTTATGGTACTATGAATCAGAAAGGAGGGAGTGACCAACAGACTATGGTGGGAAAAGGAAAGAGGGAAGGCTAGGGCAAATGTACAGACCCGAGAGCATTGAAGGATGTGAGAAGTTAGAGAAGGTTCAGCCCTACCAATAAATTTCTAGAGCAATTTATGGCCAGAATATCCCAAATGAGCTGTAGCACAATCACAATTGCAATTTAGAAAGATAAATCTGAAGGGAGAGTAGATTGCTAGACTTCTTAATGGCTGTGAATGTGTTAAGTTGATAGAATTTATTCAGCAGGTTGTTTCAAGAAGCAATGCTGTGTTTAATCAGAAACCCAGCTATGAAAATAAGCCTATCCCTGAGTTCAGATCAACAACAATAGCAATAACAAAACTCACAATGTGCCAAAATGAAAATCAAGCTGTTGGTTTATAAGAAATGTAACCCCATCTCCTTCTCTTCTTGTTGGTGCCAGACTGGTTTTCAGGCAAAGCCTGGTTTGGCATTGACTGCTGAGTGAATTTGCTGAAAACAGCAACTTCACAAATTTACATTTCTTTCTCCTGGTGACAAATGGATTAAAAAAAAAAAAAAGTAGGGATGATTAAAACAGGAAGAGTAAGCATCGGTTAATCCAAAGCCAGATTTTCAAGACAAATTACATCCAAATCAAAACCATTCAACCAACCAAAGGCACTCCCAACACTCCACTGAAATTTCTCCCCTTTTCTGTACAAGAGTCATCAGCACCACGAACAATCAGTCACTTTCCAGTGTATAATGGAGGATTTTTCCATTATACCCGTGTGAGAACATGAGGCCTGAGTAGCATCTGGTGAGTATCAGTCACTGGAGTTGTCAGGGATATTTTGGGGGACTGTCAAACTGGGGCCAGAGGAGGAGGCCTATATAGTGGAAAATGAGAGCACCCTAAGGGCCCTGAAAATAGCTTCACTAGAGGCCAGCTACTGATTGATTCTTTAGAGTCAGGGCCAGTGTTCTGAGTGGCACTTGTGTATGTGGCTACTAGGGGCCAGAAACATCCCCATGACTTTGCCTTCCACAAAGAAAACCTTGGTGAAGTATGTATGTCCCTGAGATCTTTTCCCAAGCCCTAGCTCAACCCAGTATGTTAAAAGGCCCAGGAGGAAAATGATATACACCTGTAGCCAAGTATGTGACCACGGGAGAGTGACCTCTCTGAACCTCACTCTTCTCATGTGTAAAATCAATCCTAACCTAATTTATGGAATTGCTGTCACAGTCCCATAGGATAGTAGAGAGCAATGAATAGGTTGACCATTGCTATATAAGGGTCATATAATATTGTTGTTATTATTACTATTTTCAGATGAGCTCCCTTAGCTTCGGAGAGGGAGAAGAGGTAGAGTCCTGTCTCTGCAACATGGAGTGAACTCCAAGCTCCTTCACTGGAAGTCAGGAACTAGGGCTTCCGAAGCTCTTAGGAAATAGGGGGAATGGAGAAATAGTCAGATTTTTTTTCTGATCAGTTGTGGGAGACCCATGGCACTGGGGTGGGGGAAGCAAAATCAGTGAACAGAAAATGAAAGAGTTCTGGAGGCAGAGATTTGAAGTGAAAAGCTGTGGTCTTTGAAGTCAGGCTGTCTAGGTTTGAGTTCTAGCTCCTCCTCTCTGGCTAATGACTCAGAGAAGTTACTTGTCTAATGTAAAATGAGCATGATTTTTAATACATCTATTTTAAATGTTGTTAAAAGATTTAAAATAAAGCTGGGCTCGGTGGCTCAGCCTGTAATCCCGCGCCTTTGGGAGGCTGAGGTGAGTGAATTGCCTGAGCCCGCGGGTTCGAGACCCGCCTGGGCAGCAAGACCTCCTCTCTACAGTAAATCAAAAAATCAGCAGCCGGGCATGGTGGCGCATGCCTGTAATTCCGGCTACTCGGAAGGCTGAGGCGGAAGGATCGCCGGAGCCCGGCAGGCCGAGGCTGCGGTGGCCGGGAGCGGCCACTGCACTCCAGTCTGGGCGACAGAGTGAGACTCCAACTCAAAAAAAAAAAAAAAGATTTAAAATAATATAGAGTCTAAAATAATATAGTTAGAGTCTAAAATAGTGTCAATAATTAATGACTTTTAAAATGACCACTGACTTCAATATAATTCAACAAAAATTACTATTCATAGAGAAGATGTCAGGGATTGTCAAGCTCAAGGGACTCTGAATACACATTAATTAATACATGAGGTAGCTAAGGCCCTCAGAGGCTGGCCTTATGCTTAAATTAAGCAGTTATTGCTGGCAAAGCTGAGCCCTCAACAGAAGTTTGCTAAGACAGAGTAATTTTCTTTATATTACACCCACTAAATGCTTCCCAGGACCAATAGTTGGTCACAGGTTCTCAGCTCAAAGGCCCAGTGATGCAAAGCACATTCAGCTTCTAAGTGTTCTGGAATAACATGTGCAGATACTCCAAGGGGTAACAGGATGGTGCAGACTGGAAACCATGTTGGCACAGGTGTGTCTAGGGTCCTGCCCATCAACAGACGAATGGATAAACAATTTGCTCTCTCTCTCTCTCTCTCTCTCTGTCTCTGTCTCTGTCTCTCTCTCTCTCTCTCTCTCTCTCTATATATATATATATATATATATGGAAGATTAGTCAACCATAAAATGGAGTGAAATATTGATACAGGACACAACATGGACAAACCTCAAAAACATTGTGCTAAGTGAAAGAAGCCATACACAAAAGGTCACATATTGTATGCTTCCATATGAAATATCCAGAATAGGGAAATCTGCAGAAACGGAAAGTGGATTTGTGGTTCCTTAGGGCAAGGAGTTGTTTAAGGCTTAGAGAATAGGAAAAAAAAAAAAGGGGGGGGGAACAATTACTTATTGAGTAAGGAATTTCTTTTAGGAGTGATGGAAATGTTTTGGAACTAGATAGAAGTGATTGTACAACACTGTGAATGCACGAAATGTTACTGAATCACTCACCTTAAAGTGGTTAATTTTTAATTTACAAATGTACAACAGATTAACTCAAGTTAACTTATACTATTAATAACTGGTGTATAAGTATTCAATAATAATTTTCATACCTATTAAGATGTAATTTCTAATCTAGAGATTTGTCTACTCAAAGTGCATCCTGCCAGCTGCCTCCCAAATTAGTCTGTTTCAGTGCCTCCCAGTTTCCTGATCTGTAAAATGAAAATAATAATATCTGCCTCACTCATTTGTTGAGAAGATTAAATGAGTTAGAGGTATAAATCTATGTAAGCATTTATATCAAGTTTTTATATATTTACATATGCTTATTGTATTTCATTTATAAATTTCCTACTTTAAGCCAGTTTTCAACTGATTCTCAGCACAACAAGCAGCTATAATATGCAGGGATCATTGGTTTTATGAGGGGATGTCTTCATTCTTTTTGTCCCTCCAGGAGCTAGCCCCTATGTAGCAAGGCCTACTTTCTTGCTCAAAGGCATTTCCAATGTAGGTTCTGAGTTCTCAGGTAAAAGGGTCACTCTCTGTCAAGGTTGCACAGATTCTAGAGAGTACTTCACAGAGTTTGGGTGGGGCGAACAAGGAGCTGACAACACTGTTCTCAAAGACTCCTAGTGTTCCTCCCTCCCTCTCCACAACAACAAGATGTGTGTTTGTCATGATTTCTACTTCTCACAGTCCTTTGACCAAAAATAGTTACATGGCTCCAATCCAACTACAAGGGAAGCTGGGAGATTTATGGAAGTATAGGGGCCATTTGTTACACTGCTAATTGCCTCTGCTGTGCTCTTCTGGGGTAATGTAAGGAACTCTATGCCGGAAGCTCACTGCTGGTTCAGCCCTGACTTGTTCCTGGCCGGGCTCAGTGGCTCAGCCTGTAATCCCAGTGCTTTGGGAGGCCGAGGTGAGCGAATTGCCTGAGCCCGCAGGTTCGAGACCCGCTTGGGCAACTTGGCAAGACCTCATCTCTACAATAAATCAAAAATTAGCCGGGCATGGTAGCGCGTGCCTGTAGTTCCAGCTACTTGGCAGGCTGAAGTGGAAGGATCGCCAGAGCCCAGCAGGTCGAGGCTGCAGTGGCCGGGAGTGGCCACTGCACTACAGTCTGGGTGACAGAGTGAAACTCCAACTCAAAAAAAAAAACAAAAAACTTGTTCCTTTGGTTTCAGTTCCCTCAGGCCTCTACAGCCACATCCCTGCTTCGGCACTATACCCTTAGCTCTTATGAATCTGTGTCCTGCCACTGAAATGTCACTCATGAGTCTGGGCACCCACTGCTTACCTAATCTACTCATTGCCCTTCCCTGACCTGATGTCAAATTCCCTACTTTGCACGTCCTACCTGTCTAACTTGGTCCAACTCCTTTTGCTGGACTTGTCAGCCAGACTTTTTCTCGTTGCCTAGAAACTTCCCTCTATGACCTGTTTTCTCTTGCTGAATTTGGCTGTTCTCCATAACCCAGGCCACTCTGGTTTGACCCATCCTATTACCATCCAAGACCTGGCTCCAACAGGGAAAATGGAAAATGTAAAGAAAAAAGAGGGAAAATATGAAAAAGGAGAACAGAAGAGAAAGTGATATAATGAATGGCCATCACACACAGAATGAGGTTCTAGTCTAAACTTTGTCACTTCTTACCTATATGACCTTAGTCAAGTCACTGAACCTTTCTGAAATTTCAGTTTATCTATAGCATGAAAGAGGCAGAGTAGATGAGCTTTAAGGTCCCTTGCAGCCCTGGTCCCTTATGATCCTACATGTAGGTAAGAAACCTTCTTAAAGCTTCAAGGACTCCCTTGCTCTAGTGAGGGAAGAGGAGGCCAGGGCATGAGTACTGACTGGAATGTACTTTTGGCAGAATTTTGAGTAGAAACTCCTTAGGAATACCGTATCCAGTACTTCTGGGTAAACATTTTCCTGGGCTTTACTGAGTAAAGGCCAAAACCTGTACTTTCAAAGTAGAGGAAGGGGAGTGCTAGTTTTAAATATATTTCATCTGACCATGATGAAAGTATTAAAATTGCACAAGTAGGAAATTTATAGGACTCTTTACATTCTGCCCATTTTTGCACTAGTCAAAAGAGACTGAAATTCAGTATGTTCTCAAATTAGCTCAAGAAACCCCCGGTCAAAGACCCCTCAATCCATCTGGTTATCATTATTAAAGCATTATGGGATATGTGTGCTTTCCACTGGAAAAAAAAAATGAATAATCCCTTCAAATATGTAATTTCATAGGTTTTGAAATATGAAGGCAACTGTTAAGGGAGCTATCAAAGCAGTCTGAAGTACAGTGTGAGTTGTCAAGGGAAAAATATAAAAGAATTTTTAATAACTGAAGGTTCAACATATTCTAATGCCAAAGCCTGAGATTGTAAGAACACTTCTTGGAATTCCTAAAGGCTGTTGTTTATTGCATGAAGGCATCTGAACCCAAAAGGTAAATTCTGAACCACCTGGACCATATTAGAGTGTCTGGAACCTGGCAGCTACAGTGAGGGGCCCACCCAGAGATACCCTCTAATATAGCTACCCTCCCAAGGCACAGCACACCTGAGAGCTTCTGTTCTTCTAGCTGTAGCATTTTGTTTGAAGAGCACTGTGCCCTGTGCCAACCTTGCCTCTTACATACCAACCCATGTGAGAAAAATTTTCCCTTAAGTGGAATGTAGTGGAAAGAGTGAGGGCCTAGAGTCAGACAGATGGTGAGCCAGATCCCAGTTCCTAGCCCTCCCACCCGTGAGCTTTGTTACCTTGGGGCTAGCACAGGGCCTGTTTCATAAAAGACACCCAATAAATTCTTCTTGATTTGACCTTTTGAACCAGGACAATTACTTACTTGATCTGATCATCAGTTTCCTTCTTATAGGATGGTGTTTAAGATCACATACTCTAAAGGCAGACTAATTGGGATCAGGTCCTGGCTTTACAAATATTTACCTCTCTATGTTTCAGTTTCTTCATCTTTCAAATGGAGATAATGCTAGGATCCACCTCACAAGCCAGTTAGGATTATATAAGTCAAAAGTGCTTAAAACAGTACCTGACAAGCACCATATATATATTTATATATTACTAAAACGCAAGTTAAGATTTCTCACATGATAAACACTCCAAAAATATTATACATATTTTAGAATATTATTATCATTAATTATACATACAAATTTTACTTGAATTTTATTTACTTATTTTTATTTCCATCCATATGTTTATCTCGCTTTTCTCATTATAAGCTCCTGTCAAAGTCCTCAACATCTTCCAAAGGCTTCCATGAAATAGAGCAAAACTTCCTTCTACTGTTCAGTACTTTGCAGCTTACCAAGTGCTTTCATGAAGGAGCCTCATTTGATCCTGACCTCATCCTTGCCCCCTGCAGAGTTTCCACCTGGTTTATCCTGGCTCATCCTCAGGGAAGCCTGGCATTTGACTGGAGAAACTCATTGCTGACTTGTCCCCCAGACATGCCAGGTCCTAACAGGGCACAGATTTGTCATCATCACTCTCTGCGACCTTTGAGGGCTACCCTGCAAAGCACAGACGATGATTCCTACCTTCCAAAGCACAGAAGGTGATTCCACTGTTGCTGTCCCTTCTTGGGGGGCAGGATTGTTTTCTCACTGGAGATAGAAGTCCTTTGAAACTTGCCATTTAGAGAGCCAACTTTGGATGAGAATTTAAATGTCTCTTCAATTTACTTGCGTTTTTGAGTGGGTGAATACATGGGGATAGAGAGAAAAGGAGAAAAATCCTTAAAGAATGCAACAATGCCATATGTGTTATTCAATTGGCAAAAAAATTTAAGTTATAATACTCTATTAGTGATAATGCAGTAAGAAGCTACTTATATACTGAGAGCACATTTGTAAATTACTTCAACCTTTCTGAAGAAAGTGATCTGACAATATGCCTAAAGAGACTTAAAATTGTATCTCTCTAGAATGTAAGCTTCACAAAGCAGGGATATTTTGTCTGTTTTTTCCTGTTTCTGCTTATTACTGTATTGTCAGTTTAGAATTGTTTTCAGCACCTAGTGGTGCTTATTTAATACTCTTTCAATAAGTGAATGACTTAACAGTTTCTTACATATACTTATAGTAAAGGAAATTCAGAAATGCAAAGTTTCATGTGTTCTCATCACATATAATAGTGGAAGTCTGGAATATATTAAGTAATATATGTAAGACAAGGGAATTATTAAATGCAGCAATATTCAGTTTTTTTAAATGATGTTTTAGGCTGAATTTTTAGTATGCGGAAAAATGCTAATCATCCAATTTTAAGTAGGGGATAAAGAAAAGCATGAAATTTTACATATAGTGTCATCTCAACTTTGTTTAAACAAAGTTTTTGTTTTAATCATAGAAAAAGAGACTGGAGAAAATAGACCAAAATGTGGTTATCTCTGGTTAATAAAAATAAGGTGTGATTTTATTTATCTTTTTCTCAACTTTTCTCTATGTAATAAGCATATATTACTTTTAAACTTAGGGAAAAATATGTTACAAAATTTGCATTGAACTTAGGGAGATGGAGACCAGGCTTGTGATGCAGGTCTGCAAACTGCTAGGCGTATGCTGAGAGCCTTTGCGGGGCTCATGTCATGTGTGTGAAAGTGTTGTCCTGCAAAGCACTAAAATAAAACCAGAGTAGGAAATGGCAGCTGGCGTTCATACTACCACTGCAGCATGTGGCCCATTTTGAAAAAGTGTCCAAAGCAGCAGAAGATCTTTTTGTGATGGGTGTTAAAATTTCCAACAGGTTAGGAATGACACTGTCAGTTCCCGAAGGGAAGAACTTGTCACACAGTGCCTGTCACATTGCAGGTGGGTGCTAATCTGTACTGTATGAGTGGAGGAAGGTGGAGGACTCGCCGGTCTTCCACATTCTTTTGGTGGGGTTATCAGTGAACTGCAATGCTGACGTAAAGGAGCAAGTCATTCTCCTGGCAGTGAGCGAAGCCCACCATCACCATCTCCATGCAGCTTCTGTGCTCCCTTTTCATATGTAGTCAAACTGAATCCTCCTACTCCTGTGCTGAAGGGTCTACCTTACACCAGGTTTATAGATAAGGGAGTGAGGCCAATGAGAGGTTAAATAACTGGTCCTAGTCATGTCCTTAGTAGCTACAGGAGCCAGGATACAGGTCTATGTTACCCCCTAAGTTCTGGGGTCTTCCCCCCATCCCTGTGTCCCTTTCCAGAGGAGTGACTCGGCAGTATGTTCCCTAGGCCTTGCTGAATCTGAGGGCTGCCTGGGATATTCCAGACTGTGCTGTTTTATTTTGTTCTGTTTTTGCCAACCAGAAATAAGGAAACTTGACATCTCTAAATCTGAAAGGGAATTGGGTAAAATGTTCCCTTTGTTGCTGGTTTAAGTGGCAACCATGAGATGAAGGGCTTATCTCAGATCTGAAGAGTGACCTAGTCACATCCAGCAATTGTCTGTGAAAACCTTGTCTTCCCATTGGTTACATTGAGATTTCCAAACAACGTCTCTGTGTTTGCTTAACTAAGGCTACAGGCCTCACACTTCTCTCTCCTTGGATGGAGTAATGAAGTCACCATCACTAGAGGAAAGCGGGTTTTGTAAAGTGCTCCGTGACCTTTTCTTCCTTAAAGATGAATTCCACTTATATTATTCTTCCAAATGGTATTTTGTCAACAAAGCTCAATAGTCGCTCCATTTTAAATGGAATATTCTCCCTCCTCAAGGTCTAAGAAACTGTCTTTGAGCAAGTGGTGGAAGGTGAGTTATTGTGCGCCTTGTGAACCAACTGACTGGCTCTCTAGGAAAAAATGCAGCTACTTAGATGTAATAACCCAGGGACATTCTTGTTCAAGTGACTGAGTTCCCCTGACTCACTGGCCCACCATTGTCACAGTCATTACAAATGGAACTAGCTATAGACATAGAAACAGGGTACGTGGTCCTGGTTCCTGGGTGGCTCCTGCTATTCCCTGGACCAGGAAGGCTTGGACCTCGGTGAAATTTTGTTTACAGGGAGTGTACCAGTTTGTTAGGGCTGCATAACAGAACACAACAGCCTGGTGGCTTAAACAATAAATTCATTTCCTACAGTTCTGAAGACTAGATCTCAAAGATCAAAGTATTTGCAGACTTGTTTTCTCCTGAGTCCTCTCTCCTTGGCTTGCAGATGGCCACCTTCTTGATGTGTCCTCACATGATCGTCCCTCTGTCTGTGTTGTGTGTGTCCTATTCTCTTCCTAGAAGGACACCAGTCAGATTGGATGAGAGCCCACTCTAATAATCCCATTTTAGCTTAATTGCCTCTTTAAAGGCCCTGCCTCCAAAGACAGTCATTGTGAGGTATTAGGAGTGAATAATTTACCTTATGAATTTGGGGAAGACACAACTTAGCCCATAACAAGGGCCTGTAGAGAATCAGAATAGAAGAGTTTTGCCACATTCCAAACCATAAATGCTGATGTCAGCAACTCCTTCAGTGCTGGGGAAGCTGTTCTGACCCCTGGAAAAAGAAAAAGCATCTTAGACAGCATTAGGACCCCAGCACAGATGCCAAAGCAGGGCTGAGGAGCAGAAATGGCAACCAGCCTCAGTCTCCCAGGCTTGAAATATCCAAGGTCTGCACCTCTTCATTCTTCCTGCCATTGCCTACCCCGTGAGGAAGAATTGTGTCTTGCTTCTCTTCCTCTGAAATTTTGACTCTATCCCTTTTCCTATACTCCGTCCCCTCCTCTCTGCCCTGGTATAGATCATCTTCCTCCTCATGAACTGTGGCAACAGCCTTTTCACTGCCTCACAGCCTCCAGCCTTCACCCCTCCCCATCACACAGCTGCCAGAGGGAAAAATCAAAGGAAAAATTGTCCTTGCCTGCTTGATGGCCTTTCCCATTGCCTTTAGGATAACTAGCTGTTCTTTAGCATGACACAGAAAGCCAAGCTCTGAAACCTTCAGTGGCTCCCCATTGCCTGCAGAGTAGTATAATTAATTAGCAAAGGTTGCAAGGTATGTTTCAATCAGGTCTGGCCTCCCCCTCCAGCCTCCCTGCCTGAAGCACCACTTTCCCATCAGCCTCACTTCCCAGATGGTATGGCACCCCAAATCTCCTCCTGCCTGAGATGCCCCATGACTGGTGCCTCCATGTCTGTCCTGCTTTCTTTCTCCTGCCTCCAGATTTGAAGAAATGTCCAAGGTTAAGGCCTAATTCAATAGGCACTTTTCTGTGAAGGCTTTCCCCCTGCTCCCCTAGTCCTCAAGAGCATCTATCCTCTCCCTTCTTTGGAATCCCCTCTCACTTGATCCATTTCTGTGTCTGTGCATATCACCTTGAACTGTATCCTTTTCTTACCTTTGTCTCCCTCACTCAGATGGAGCTCCTTAACAAAGCACTGTTGCTTACTCGTCTCAAGGTCTCCAGTAACCCATATCGCCCCACATAGTAGGTGTTCAGTAGACAGAGGGCTCAGGAAGTCGATAGATGATGTCATGGGAGCCTTCCCATGCTTTTGTTGATGGTCCATGCTGTGGGATGGTCAGGTTGTCTGAGGACATCCCTTCAAACTGGAGTAACAAACTCCTCTTTGATAACGTCCATGACCTACCCATCTGCAGCAGCCCTTCAGTCCTCCGTGGGCCAAGTTACCTCCCTGGTTTGGGATCATCAGCAGAAGAGATATGAGGTGCAGTGCAAGTCATATAAAATTAGATGTGAGAAAACAGAACTGGAAATAGAGACTGAAAACACCACTCACCTCAAAAGTCCCAACACCCCGTCACTGTGATGTGGGACAGCATACACTTAGAAGAACCAGGACATACGGTGCCAAGCAGCAGCCGCTTGGCTTTTGGAGCTCTGGCCCCAGTAGGACATCCTGTGGATACTTAAGTGAAGTCCCTTATTTGTGCCATTCCTTATGCTACCTTTCAAGAATAAGGCACAGAAACATTTTTCATTGGTGGTCAAAGCAGAAGTGATGCACGTACTTGCCTGTTACAAAAGACATCAAAGCTGGAAGAGGCCTAAGGGGGGATAAAAATCTAACCCACTTTTTTCAAGCAGTTCTCTTAGCCACAGAACCTTTTATTCAAACAAAATCTCAAATAAGGAAGCCCAGTGTCTGAGACAGATGAATATCATAAAAGCTGGATTAAACCATGGTGGACTCTATAAGACAGGCTGCTATTCCCATGGCACACTTCTTTCCTGCCCTCTGTGGAACCTCCGAGGACCCCCTAGAGTCTAAAGTCCAAACTGGTATCTCCTTATCAATTTGCCCAAACTTGGAGACTGATATTCATTCATTCATTCATGCATGCATTCATTCATTCATTCATATTCTCTCTCTCTCTCTGTCTCCATTTATTCAGCTTCTACTGCAAGCCAGGCACTATGGTAAAAATAAATAAGACATGGTACCTCCCCTAAGGAAACCCAAGAATCTAAATGGGGAAACAGACTTGTAAACAAACACTTGAAGTAAATCTGACACATATTTTTAGAGTTCCAGGACTGTGCAGGTGGCAACGAGGTTACCAAGAATGGAGAGGGCAATGGATTCTCCAGTCAGTGCCCAAATTAAGGTTGCCTGGATTCCCGAGCCAGTGACATTTATCCCCCGTCCCACTGCTGCTAAAGGAATAAAAGAGGAAGCTTTTCTGTTAGGAGCCTCCCAGCTCAGCTGTTGTCCCCAGCAGTGCAGAGAGCATAGAGCAGCCTTGGGAGGTGTAGGAGGGCAGGGGAGGAGTCTCTCCAGCGTCAGGGACACACAGCTGCCGCCTCACAATGAGCAGGGCCAGCGCTTCGGCCCAATTCTTTTGTCCTAGGCCACTGAGGAGTTAGGAAAGGCATTGTGCCCAGAAATCCTTAAATAATGTTGCTCATGAGTAAATCTTAGGAAAACCCGGGCTTTCTTTCACTAGAAATGAATGGAGCCCATTAATAGGGGAAAGGGCCCTCCTCAGCCTTCCTATTTCGGGGATGGACAGGCTATGGAGAGGGTTAGGCCTCTGCCCTCAGTAGCTGCATTCCAAGGCTCCACTTGAGCTCCTGTTTTTGCCTCTGCACGGCCTGAGTCCGGGAACAATGACTCACCCTGCGTCTTGATGTGTTTGCTCTTTCTGCTCTAGTGAGCCAAAGGTTTGGTGTTTGAAATACTGGACTTGATGCTATCTTTTCTATGTGATCTCCCTTGACTTAGGAGCCATGGAAGGACATAAATGCAGTCACCTGGCTGTGGTTTCCTTGGTGCAACATCTGTAACTGTGTGGGCCTGAGATAGTTCCCACTTAGAGTGTGAGAGTCCCTGAACATTTCTGAAAGTAGTAATTAATGTGTGTTGGCAAACAACACTTGTTACATCACTTTGAGTACTTAAGAAAGGAAGCAAACCAATGGGTATTAAAAGTTCATTATGAACCAGGTGCTGTGCTTGGTGCTTGACTCACTAGATTACTATACTGGCAATCAATGTTGGTCCTGTTTGACTCTCACTCCCTCTGGTCTGTAAGCTCCAGGAGGGCGGGCAAGACTGTACTTACCTTGTGCATGCCATAGCCCAGTTCCCAGCACAATGTCTGACATGTAGTATGGCACACAATTCATATTTGAATGAATACACGAATTGATCACATATGATGTTCTGACAACCTTGTGGAATTAAGGTTGCAGAACCTTAATCAAGAAAAAAATTAAGTTTCTAAGATGTTCAGTGACTTGCCTAAGGTCAGACAGTCAGACATTAACTGATGCAGTATCAACCAGGGCTTTCAGCAGAACCTTTGTTTATACTTGAGCCTGAAGGCACTTGTTTTTGAGAGTAAAACAGAAAAGCAAAGAAATTTTTTGTCTTCCAGTGTTCTAGAAGCAACTCAATTTGTGTTCTAGGTTTTGTTGTTGTTGTTGTTGTTGTTTTGAGTTGGAGTCTCACTCTGTCGCCCAGACTGGAGTGCAGTGACCGTTCCCGGCCACCGCAGCCTCGACCTGCTGGGCTCCGGCGATCCTTCCGCCTCAGCTTTCCAAGTGGCCGGAATTACAGGCATGCGCTACCATGCCCGGCTGATTTTTTGATTTATTGTAGAGATGAGGTCTCACTGCCCAGGCGGGTCTCGAACCCGCGGGCTCAAGCAATCCACTCACCTCAGCCTCCCAAAGGCGCGGGATTACAGGCTGAGCCACCGAGCCCAGCATGTTCTAGTTTTTTTACAAATGAGAGAGATAGATCATCCTCCCTTAATTATATAATTTTATGTCCTCCCGGGTTTTTCTCTAACTAGGTAGGGGAGAGAGTATTCGCTAACACAGACGATGAATGGTGACTTTTTCTATTGTCTTTCTTTTGAGTTGTGAATCTGTGCGAATAAAAACATTTCAGGGAAAAGAAGGAAGATATGGGCTCCAATCATCATGAAGAGCTTTAGTCCAGGGATAAGACTGGAGTCAGGACTCAGGGATGAAAAGGATTTACACAGATGGTTGGGCACCCCAGGGACAATGGTTGTCGGGGACAATGAGGAGTGCAGAGAGTCTTGGCCTTGCTTAAAGCCTACTGGAGCTCCCCTAGCCACAGGGTCTTCAGCGGGACACTGAAGTTCTCTGTGACCTGGGCCTCATGCCTGCCCTGGCCTGTGGCCTCATCCTCCATCCCTGACCCTCCGGGAATCTGCAGAGTGGCCACTCTGAATCAGTTACCCTGGCCTCGAGCAGCGTGCCTGCTGAGCCTCTGCATCTTTGTACATGCTGCTCTTTCTGCCTGGAATGCTTCCTCCTCCTCTGCCCATCAACAGAACTTCCACTTGGTCTCAGTTCAGATAAACCCTTCTTTGCAAAACCTTCCCACCTGCTTCCTTTGTAACCTCAAGCAATTAGCCTGTTCTTTACACACGTAACTCCTCCTGTATTCACATCCATTTCTCTATCAGACTCTCATGTCTGCATGTCCTGCTCCTGACCTAGCCTTCCATTCCCCACCCCATTTTATTCGACTTTCAGGAACAACCCTCCCTTATATCTCCAATCCCTTCCAGTAAGTTCTTTCCAATTCCATCTGTTGACTAAAGCCTACCCTTCCCCTGAGTTGGCAGCTTCATCTAAACCCCTCTTACATGGAGGCTGTTTATCTTTTCACATTTCTCGACCCAAGTCAGGACACAGGTAGTGTCTTTGCATTCCCTAAGGATCCTTTCAGAGCTGTACTTTCAATCCTCTTATTTAAACTAACAACTACCACCAAAACAACACCTGCTTCTCTGTTCTGAGTTGTACTGTGTAGAGACATTGACCTTTTGTCCTTTTCATCACTGTCATTTAACACTTTTCATTCATTGAGGACTTTGGCACCAGCTTATAGACCTTCTCCACCCCAATCCTGCCATCATCCTGGGTGACTTCAGCATCAATATACTGGCTCCTACAACACCCTGGCCTTGTCTAAGAATACTTTTTCTCAATTACTCCCAGAGTCACACTCTGGACCTTGGCATCATGTGGAATTCCACTATGTCAGAAAGCAGTGATTCTAACAACATGCAGTGACTAGAGATGCTGCTTGATCAGTCATGCCCTCTGACCCCACCAGTCGCCAGTCCTACCCAGTCCTTTATGTTACACCTGTCTAGCCATCACTCCTATCCACAAACCTCATGCAATCCAACCTGGTTTCCACAGGCCATCATTCCCCCTCTTCCAGACAATTCCTTAAACTTTTTGCCCTTGTATTTCCCTTCCTGAAGAATCCAGCCCATCAGCATTTATTTATTCATTCATTCATTCATTCATTCATTTAGTGTCAGGGTCTCACGCTGTCACCTAGGCCGGAGATCAGTGGCAAGATCCTGAGCCACAGCGGCCCAGACCTCCCAGGCTCAAGTGATCCTACCACCTCAGCCTCCCGAGTAGCTGGGGCTACAGGGACACACCACCATGCCCCACTAATTTTTTTTATTTTTATTTTTTGTAGAGATAAGATCTCACTGTGTTGCCCAGACTAGTCTTGAACTCCTGGGTTCAAGAGATCTTCCCATCTCAGCCTCCCAAAGTGCTAGGATTACATGGGTGACCCATCGCACCTAGCCCATCAGCATCATGTATACATGCTCAAGTCTCTCCACCTTAAATCATCCCCTTTAGTAGTCACTCTTTCAAAGAGTTATGTGCACTTGCTATTAACATTTCCTCACCTCTTGCTTGTTCTTCAAATCACCCCAGTCTAACTGCATTGACTCTTTACTGGGTTTTGAGGAAACTCCAGCTTGCTAAATCCAGTAGTCAGTTTTTAATCCTCATTTTGACTTGACCTTTCAGAGAAACTCAGCAGTGGCTGGCCACTCCTTCCTACCTGAAACATGTCCTCCTTTGTCATCCAGTGACAGCCCATCTTATGGTTCTCCTCCCTCTCTGCTGTTCCATCTCAGTTTCCTCCACCAGCTTATCCTCATTTGTCTAGCCTTGGAATGCTGGACCTTGTCAAAGCTCAGACTCACGCTCTGTTTTTACTTTAAGTGCTCTCCACGGAAGAATACAGCCTCACTATGGTTTCAATTGTCATTTATTTGCTAACAATTTTCAACTTAATTCTCTAGCCCTCTAAGACCCAGACTTATAGATAGCCAACTGCCTGTAAAACAACTCCAGATGAATGTCTCAAAGGCAAACTGGGTGTGTATCCAGCGAAATTTGAGATAAGCTCCTTTCCTCCCACTCCCTCCCAAAACAAGTCCAGGTCCTCATCATTAATGCCCTGTCTCAGTGAACACCACCACTATCCATGCAGTTGTGATGGCAGTGATCCTTTACCCTCTCCCATTTAACCACCAAATCTCACCTATCACCAGGTCCTAGGCATTTTATCCTTTCCGTGTGTCTCTTTATCCTTCTGCTTCTCCCCATCTGCATTCCACTATCCTAATCCAAGCTGCCTTTACCTCTTATGTGGACAACTGGGAAATTCCTAATTTATTGCCACATTCTTAGGCCCCTCCATAAATTGTCCTCACTGCAGCCAAAATGATCTTTTGTAAAGAACACAGATTTAATTGTCTCTTCTGTTTAAAACTTTCGGTGGGTTCCCATTGCCCTGAGGCTGAAAACCTAAGTCCTCAGCAATGTCACCCACATGCTGCACATTCTTGGTCCTGTCTGTGCTCCTGCCTTTATCCAAACCTTTGGATATGCTGTTTCTTCTCCACCTAGGAAGTTTCTCTGCTCGACTCCACCCCTCCACATGGCCTATTAAATCTTTTTTGTTGTTATATTTAAAGAGATTTTATTAGTCTTTATTGCAGCTTTTTTATTGTGGTAAGAACACATATCATGAGCATTATTCGCTTAACAGATGTTTAAGTGTACAGTGTAGTATTGTTATTTATAGGCATAATGTTGCTCAGCAGCTCCTGAGAACATCTTCATTTTGCATAACTGAAATTTTATACCTGTCAATTAGCAACTTCCCATTTCTTCCAACCCCAGCCCCTGGCAATGACCATTCTGATCTTTGCTTGTATGAATCTGATTATTTTAGATACCTCATACAAGTAGAATCATGTGGTATTTGTCCTTCTGTGACTGGCTCACTGCATTTAGCATAATGTCTCAAGATTCATCCATGCTGTTGTATATTGCAGGACTTCCTTTTTTTGTTAGCCTAAATAATTTTCCATTGTATTTATGTACCACGTTTTAAAAATTCATTCATCTGTCAAAGGACATTTAGATTGTTTCCACATTTTGGCTATTGTGAATAATGCTGCAATGGATAAAGTGCTAATATCTCTTCAAGATCTTGACTTTAATTATGGATAAATACTCAGAAGTGACATTAATGGATCATATGGTAGTTCTATTTTCAATTTTTCAAGAAACCTCCATACTGCTGTCCATAGCAGCTATACCATTTTACATTGCCACTAACAGTGTACAATTTTTTCACATCTTCACCAGTACTTGTCTTTTGTTTTTTGTTTTGTTTTGTTTTTTTTGTAATAGACATTTTGGTGGGTGTAAGGTGACATCATAGCATGGCTTTAATTTGCATTTCTCTGATGATTTGTAATGTTGAGAATCTTTCATATACCTGTTGACTACTGTATGTCTTTGGAAAAGTGTCTATTCAGGTCCTTAGCCACCCCACCCCCCATTTTTTTTTTTTATTTGAGGAAACAGGATTTATTGAGAGGACAGAAAATCTTCTACAGTAGAAGGGGACCTGAAGGGGTTACCACCAGCCCATTTAAAAAATTCAGATCATTAGGGTCCTTTTTGTCACTCAGCTGTGAAAGTTTCTTATATATTTTGGAAATTAGCCCCTTGTCAGCTATAAGGCTTGCAATATTTTCTTCTTCCCTAGGTTCCCTTTTCACTCTGTTGACATTTTCTATGCAGATGCTTTTTAGTTTGCTATAGTCCCATCTGTCTATTTTTGCTTTTTCTTGCCTGTGTTTTTGAGCTCGTATCCATGAAATTACTACCAAGATGAATGTCCTGAAGCTTTTCCTCTGTGTTTTCTTCTAGGAGTTTTACAGTCTCTGGACTTACTTTTTTAAAGTCTTTAACCCACTTTTGTGTATGATATAAGATAAGAGTCCCAAGTCATTATTTTGCATGTGAATATTCAGTTTTTCCAACATCATGGTTGAAGGTAATTAACTCTTTATCTTTCTTGTCTCATTTTGAATGTGGCCTCTCCAGAGAAGCCTCTGCTAGTCACACACCACCCTCCCTGCCTCAAAAAAAACTACCATAGGCTCTCGGGGCTCCTTATGTGCTTCCATGGCATGCCCTGCACTTGCTTTGTATTTCTTTTATGAAAGTAACTATTTGGGTAATTATTTATTTAAAAATTGTCTTCTCCATTAGAACATGAACCTCTGTTTTTCCCAACTGTATCCCCACTGCCTGGCTACGTTAGACAAAGCTACGTTAGCAAGTCTTTGTGGCATGAGCGGCATG
Source organism: Carlito syrichta (assembly GCF_000164805.1). NCBI lineage: Eukaryota > Metazoa > Chordata > Mammalia > Primates > Tarsiidae > Carlito > Carlito syrichta. Next base: position 103,827 of record NW_007200493.1, on the reverse strand, counting down.
ATTTTGTTTGGTAATCTAGCTTGAATGAATGACAAATCACTTCGACTTGTATATTCTGTGTTGGTTCCCCTATTGAATGTGAGATTGAGGCCTTTTCATCTCTCTTTCACTTGCACCTGGCATTGTGCGGGTCACCTGGTACACACTCATTAAATGAATGAATGAATGCTGATTAGGTTGCATAAACTGGATGGGCCTGGATTGTGGACAGCTCAAAAAAGACAGCAGTAAGGAACCCATTCTAAGATTCTTATCTGGAAGTCTTGGGTTATCTGGTTTGCATTAACTTTAGCCATAAAAAATGCCTCAAAACTTGTTCCCTATAAAAATCCAGCCTCTGATCTTGATTTCTTACCAAGGTTTAACTGCCACTGCCCAGATACTTAACATGAAGCTTGTTTTCTGTTTTTGTTTTTTCTTCTTACTATGGAAAATAACAGAGAAAGGCCTTTGTTTCAGAGTCAGTGGAAACAACTGGGTTTCGGTCTTCTCCATAGGCATGGCAACTGATTTTCTGTTATAAACTCACCCAATGGTGGGACAACAATGTGGGGTCAGTGCCATCATTGTGCTTTTGCAGTGTGCTGTTTTTATATTTTAAGGCTATAACACTAATAGGTAACTATATCAAATAGCATTATTTTTTCTTTTTATCATTGCTACTCATTAAGAAAGGCATATCTTTATCAATAAGACAGCATCTATCCACTTCCCTTTGAAAATTCTCCTAATTGAATCTCTTCTGAGATGTTACCCAAGGACAAGGTAGTCACACCTTTAATCCTGTGTGTTGAAAATTAGAGTTTGTGCAAAACATTTTTCTTTCCTTTTTGTGTGCTGTTTCTCATAATCACCAGGGGTACAGGTGAAAAGCTCTAGCCTTGCTGAGATCAATGTTTATAGGCTGGGGTTGAAGACTTGGCATTTTAAACCAGCAGCCAAAGCTGGCTGAATCATGGTGACTGAATTTTGAGACTCAGTGTTCTTAAATGTAGTTTTGAGTCAATGTCCTCTTCATCCTTTAATCCACTATAGTGATCAGCAAATAGGCACAGAAGGGCATTCCCAACAGAGCAACTACCTAATGTGCAGACACTAAGGTGTAAGAATGCCTGCTGCTTCTGGGAATGGTATAGTGGCTCACTACACTGAAGGCTGCCGATAGAGGGGTGGCTAGTGATGAAGCCAGAAATGATGCTCAGTTTATGAAGGATCTTGGGGCTGTGCTAAAGATGTAAGTCTTTTCCTTTAGATGGAAGCAAGGGTAAAAAGCTGGGAATTGTGGGATAAGGCTGATCAGAAAATATCTACTTTGGTAGACAGATCTAACCTCATCTCTCATATGACTGACAAAGGTTGTGATAAAACATTCAAAAGCACAAGAAAGAATGCAATGCTTAAAATTCTGTGCAAAATGATAATTATGAATATAGATGTTAGCAACACACGTACCTGGGTTCACATTCCAATTTTACTACTTATTAACTGTATAATCTTGGAAAGTTTTCCATTTCATGTGAATGTTGCAGAAGGAGAAAATAGAAATGGTGCACTGGTTCCTTCTGTACCTACCACATGCCTAAGATCAAATAAACGATGTTAGACTAGGGAGAGACTAAGTAAGATTAAAGAAATGATGTTAATATCTTTATTGATTTAAGTTATAAAATATAGACTAAACCACAAACTAAGTATTCATCTGTAAAAACAAATTAAAAAGTCCTGACTATTCAATCATGGTCCAATCATTCAGTGAGGTATTTCGTAAATCAGTATTAATTTTCAATAAGCTATTCGTAGGTAATTTAAAGAAGACTGTAACAATTGACTTCACTTATCACAGGATGTAGATTTTAGAAGAGCCTGGTAGCTAAATGGAACTAAATATAGCCTCAGGCATGGAGTTGTTTATTTTGAGAGATTTGGAAGGGAAGTCACCCTGTAGGTCTCTGTGCATGTCAACATTGCTTCCTCCAGTGTAGACCATGTCAATCTAGAATGGCCCAGCCACACTTGCAGGAATTCCAATGACCTTTCCAGAAATCAAGGGTGGAAAAGAACGATTTGACAAGGCATATGTAGTCCCTAAACATACAGATCCCAGAGCTAATTAGGTTTATGAAATGAGAAATTCTTTTTAAAAATACTAGGATTAATTAAGTGCAAGGATTAGACTTCGTTTCAGGAGAGAATAAAGAAAACAACTCAGTGTTGATTATATCAGCTAAGCACTGGTAAGAAGGAAAACTCACAAGGTTTGAGTTCCACATTTTCCTTACCCTTTCTTTTACTATAAATCTAATAAAAAACAGAAATGTCTTTCAAAAAGCATCCCCAGTAGTTGAGCTTTTCACTTTCAGTCCAGTCCCAGTTGAGTTTCTTTCATTAATTTTATTTTATTTTATTTTATTTTATTTTATTTTTTTGAGTTGGAGTCTCACTCTGTCGCCCAGACTGGAGTGCAGTGGCCGCTCCCGGCCACCGCAGCCTCGACCTGCTGGGCTCCGGCGATCCTTCTGTCTCAGCCTTCCGAGTAGCCGGAATTACAGGCATGCGCTACCACGCCCGGCTGATTATTTGATTTATTGTAGAGATGAGGTCTCGCTGCCTAGGCAGGTCTCGAACCCATGGGCTCAGGCAATTCACTCACCTCAGCCTCCCAAAGGCGTGGGATTACAGGCTGAGCCACCGAGCCCAGCTCTTTCATTAATTTTAGATCTGCATTAGGTCACTAACACAAGTTAAAATGTATTGAGCACCTTCCTTAGTCCAAATAAATGGTACCCTAACTGTGAGTACTAATGAAAATGAATAGAATAATAGGGGTTAGAAAGAGAAGAATAAACAGAATGGAAAATTCTAAGGATACCTCTAGGCTGCAGTGTTTCTCAGGAACCCAAGAGTCATGAATCAGTATGTTCCTACAGTACTTGGCTTCTGGGAAGGGCTTGGTCATGACTGTGCTTGCTGAGTGCCTCAGACGTGTCAACCACCAGCTAGGCATGTCACAGTCAAGAAGCTTGGCTGTTACTATCTTCAGTCCATCGTTGAAGAAACTGAGAATCAGAGAACTTAAAAAAGTTGTCTGTGACCACATATAGCTGGTCAGGGCAGAGTCACAATCTGAAGCCAGGAACACCAACTTCAAGGTCTGATCTCTCTCCTCTATGACCCTCCTACCTCTCATAGGCAGGTTTGGACTTGCACACCTAACCTCCAGGAAAAGTACCACTTGTGCTGTTCTGCTTAGCATCTGGGCCTGACGGGAACTAACCAGTATAATTCCAAATTAATTCTGAAATATGAAAGGGTGTGAAGGACTTTTCTTTTTTTTGTGTGTTGGAGTCTCACTCTGTCGCCCAGACTGGAGTGCAGTGGTACACTCCCGGCCACTGCAGCCTCAACCTGCTGGGCTCAGGTGATCCTTCCGCCTCAGCCTTCCAAGTAGCCGGAGCTACAGGTGTGCACTACCACGCCCAGTTAATTTTTTTGATTTATTATAGAGATGAGGTCTCGCCGAGTTGCCCAGGCGGGTCTTGAACTCACGTACTCAGGCAATTCACTCACCTCAGCCTCCCAAAGCGCGGGAATACAGGCTGAGCCACCGAGCCTGGCTGTGAGGGACTTTTCTAATGAAAAGATCACTAGACTGAAATTCAGTGGAAGCAGGGGCTGTATATGTTTGATCTGTCCTTGTATATCCAATGGCAGCCCAGTAAATGGCTGGTCAAAACACACTTGTTAAATGAATATTATGTAAATGATTTAGTGAACCAACAAGTTGAAATGGTACTCAAAATTCAAGGCTCCTTTCTGCAGTTTGCTAAGACCATAATTTTTGGCATATCTCTGAACTCTCTTAGCCTCAGCTTTCCTATCTGCAAGATGGGGATGATACTTTCACAGCCTACCTCATAGGGCAGTGGTTTAAATAAGTAGCAAAGTTTGAGAACCACTATCATAGAAAACAAAATTGCTTTGTATACCTTCACAAAGCTGTTAAATGTAAATAGTTGTTATGAACTCAGCCCTGGGCTCTGGACTCTGGAACTCCTGCTTCCTGGTGTCAAGACAGAAAGGTAGACTGGTTACTCTGATCGTTTACGCACCACAAATGGTCAACTTTCTCCAGGGCAAAAGTATCTCCTTCCTGGTTCACCTGGCCAGGGGGCAGAGGTCAAGGCCCAGGAGGCCCAGTTCAAGAATCTGGTCAAAACAGGGCTGGGACAGGTTAACAGCCATCTGGACAACTGCCCTGTCTTGGATGAGCTTGACCTTGGTTGTCGCACGTCCAGTTCTGATACCCCCACCAACTCATCCGCACGCACCAGGCATGCATGTACAATGCCTATTCTGACACATTCCCAAAGGGTGTCTGTTTTATTCCTTCTGGTCATAGTTCACTTTTTGACCCAAGCCGCCCAAGGTGGGCCCATCAAAGTGCTGTTGTGTTGCTGGAGGAAGGAAGCTGCTTCCCATGTTCTCAGCTGCTCCCCTGCCCATAACCTTCCTCTGCCTTAGCCCTGTTGAGGTTCAGCTGAGTTAGAGGGCCATCAGAGTGCCAAGAACAATATTATTTAAATTTCAAATAATAGTCTCTTGGGAAGAATGAGGGTCATGAAGCATTCAGACTGCCACAGGGAATTTTGCCAAGAGAGTGATTCATAATCTTTCCAACTATCCACTCCTGTTCTCTTGTTCATTTGGGACAAAAACCTAAAGTCGCCAAGGATTTTAGAAGCAGATTCTTCCTTTTTTCTTCTCTGCTGGTTCTTATCCAGCAACTTTGCTTAAACCAGTCTTGCAATGGCAAAACAATTAGCCATTATTCTCACATTCTTTTGTATGACATTTATTGGTCACACACCCTTGACATGTCATTGATCCATCTAAGCCTCAATTTCCTCTTCTATAAGTGGTATAATAACATCAGCCCTGTCTAGGAACAAATGACATAAACCATATGAGAGCATTTTTGAAACAATAAAGCAGTAAAAATATGCAATGTATTTATATCATTGACGAAGATATTGGGCAAGACATATAGATTTGTGTAGTGAATTTTATTTTTACAAAATACTTGGGTAAATGATGTAGGATATAAAAATTAGTTCGCTTTTTTTTTATGAGTTGGAGTCTCACTCTGTCGCCCAGACTGGAGTGCACTGGCATGTTCCCGGCCACCGCAGCCTCTACCTGCTGGGCTCCGGCTATCCTTCTGCCTCAGCCTTCCAAGTAGCCGGAGCTACAGGCGCACGCTACCACGTCTGGCTAATTTTTTTGATTTACTGTAGAGATGATGTCTTGCCAAGTCTTGCCCGAGTGGGTCTCGAACCCGCGGTCTCAGGTAATCCACTCACCTCGGCCTCCCAAAGTGCCGGGATTACAGGCTGAGCCACCGAGCCTGACCAAATTAGTTCACTTTTTAAAAGTTGAGATACTTTTCCCTTTCCCAGCAATGAGAAATGTATTTGGATTAATATGCTTCAGAAGGCACCACCTCGTTAATTCCAGCACTGTGCTGAGTGGGGTTTTAGAAGCGGTCTGAGGAACACTGTGGGAGCCCTAGCTTCTAGCAAAGTACCTGGCTCAGAGAAGGCACCCAACACTTGTTGAATGAACGGGTGAATGATTAAACAGGCTGCAAGACTTCTTCTCCAGGGAAGGAAAAGGATGTTCAGGAGAGCAGCCTAAACTTCCTAGAATCGGCCTTAGCAGGCTTCTCATTCTGGTTCAGCAGAGTACCGTAAGGCCTCCAGCAGGTGTGTTCATGCGGCCCCTCCCTACCTTCACTTTCCTGATCCCCAGCTGTGGAATCTCTTCAGCAATAACCTGGATTAAAATAGACCCAGAGCTATCTGAATAACCTTGTTTCTCCACATGATGTTGAGTCTTCTGCTTATGAAACACAGATGTGTTCACTGACGGTTAAAACAAACTTTAGAATGGAAGCAGGGGAGGGTGCAGTCCTGCCCAAAGAATGGTGGAATGAGAAACTTCCATCCTGGTTCTACTACAATGGGAATCCCAGGGACTTGGCTACCAGTTCAAAGGGAAGGATGGTAGAATTGACTTCCAGGCATGATGAACTTAAAATTCAGGTAAAGAAAAGACCCAACCCAATATCAGAATCATCTAAAAGAGTTTATAAAGATATAGGTTCTCTGGTCCCCCAAACAAACTACTCATGTCTGGGGATGCATTCCAATGCTTCTGATGATCTGTCTGCTAGGCAGAAGTGAATGTGAGTCAGTGAGCCCTGAATTAAGAGGTGCACAAGCCGGGCTCAGTGGCTCAGCATGTAATTCCGCGCCTTTGGGAGGCTGAGGTGAGTGAATTGCCTGAGCCCGCGGGTTCGAGACCTGCCTGGGCAGGCGAGACCTCATCTCTACAATAAATCAAAAAATTAGCCGGGCATGGTAGCATGCACCTGTAGTTCCAGCTACTCAGAAGGCTGAGCGGAAGGATCGCCGGAGCCCAGTAGGTCGAGGCAGCGGTGGCCGGGAGCGGCCACTGCACTCCAGCCTAGGTGACAGAGTGAGACTCCAACTCAAAAAAAAAAAGAGGTGCACAGTGAGGAAGGCAGCTGAGGACAACTTCAGGCCTGGCCCACAGTGAGGGGCACCCAGTGGTGGTGCAGTAAGCCAGAGAGGAGAACAGAGCCCCTCATCAGTGTCCGAAGGGTGCGTAAAGGAAGGAGGTGGGACCCACAAGTAATTCAGCACTGTGGGGACAGTGCAAGAGCCGGGCTGCCCTCGCTTAGGCAAGTAGCAATGTGGAAGAGGAGGTTTTTGAACCCTCTGTGAGATTTCAGCCAGGAGAAAAGGCTGAATGAACGCAAAGCAGAAGAGGCTGGGTGCCAGCACAGACAGCAGTCCTCGCCACCCCTCTCCACGCAGGCGTCCTCTAGCCCCCAAGGATCTGAGGTACATTAAGGGGGAAGGGAGGCTGCTGTGCAGGTTTCTGTCATTAAGATTCATGTGTCAGTGTGAAATCGCCACACTGTTTTCCACAGTGGTTCAGCTAGTTTACATTCCCACCAACAGTGTAAAAGCGTTCCCTTTTTTATGTCGTTGCACCAACACCCGTTGTTTTTAGACTTGTTAGTGATAGCCATCCTTACCGGCGTTAGATGGTATCTCATTACAGTTTTGATTTGTATTTCTCTGATGATTAGTGAGGATGAGCGTGTTTTCATGTGCTTGTTGGTTGCTGCTTGTATGCCATCCTTTGAGAAGTGTCTGTTCATGTCCTTTGCCCACTTTTTAATGGGGTTGTTTTTTCCTTTCATTTTGAGTTCCTTGTATATCTTACATGTTAGACCTTTGTCAGATGCGTAGTTTGCAAATATTTTTTCCTATTCTGGGGTTGTCTCTTTACTCTCTTGTTGGTTTCTTTCCACCTCTCCTGGTAATATACCCAGAAGAACATACATCACTCTTTAAAAAAAGACACCTGCACATGCATGTTTATTGCTGCACTACTCATGATAACAAAAACATAGAACCAACCCAGATGCCCATCAAAAAGTGGACTGGATAAAGAAAATGTGGTACATATACATGATAGAACATTATGCAGCCATAAAGAAAAACAAAATCATGTCTTCACAGCAACTTGGATGCAGCTGGAGACCGTCATACTAAATGAACTATCACAGAAACAAAGAACTGAATACTGCATGTTCTCACTCATAAGAGGGCCTTGAACACTAGTCACATTCGCACAATGGTGGGATTGGCAATTATGGGGCATGGCTAGGGGAGGGAGGGAAGGAGGAGGGAGGTTGAGCACGTAATAACACACTGATTACCTGGTCCACTACCAGGGGGAGAGAGGGCCACCTAGAAGCCTAAACTTCACCAGCATGCCGCCTACTTATTTATGTTGCAAACCCTCACTTATACCCCACAAGTCTAAAATAAGACAAAATAAAATATTTATGTCAAATTCTCTCAGCTCCCCTGACCCATCCTCTCCTGTCTCCTCCAAAAAGTCTTAGCTGTCTGTCCCCTGCACCCACTTTTCTCCACGCTTCTCACAGAAAACTAAGCATATGCCTTCCCTTATTTTTAAGGAACAAATAATGATGTCAGCTACCACTCACTGAGCGTGTGCTGAGTGTTGGAGACATCACATATCTTATGACACATAATCCTCATAAGTCAGCATTTGAGGCAAGTATTATTATCCCAGTTTTGTTGACGAGCAAACTGCCATTCGTGGAGTTAAATGATATGCCCAATGTCTCAAAGCTAGTAGGTTACAGACTTCCAGACTCACTGCCTGATTCCCAAGCCCAGCTCTTGATCACTGTTTCACACACCCCACTCTATGATCCACTGAGTGCCTTCTGGCCTTCTAAGTGGGACTCATATACTTTCATTCATATGTTCCCTCTTTTAACCCATGTTATGAAGTACCTATTTCATTTGAGTCCCTGTCTTCAGGGAGAACAGACTCACAAGTAGGTGGTTGCAAGGCATTATGTTAAAGCCTGGTAAAAGCATGCATAAGGCTCTGCGGGAGGACAAGGCACTGCCCCTGGTCAGGGAGAAAAGCATGGTCCACTTAGTTTCTGTCTCTTCTTAAATGTCTCCTCTAAAAGGCAACCAGGGCCTCTCAAATATGATTGCCAACAATCCCAGGCCTATTCTTACCTCAGAGAAAAGGGCCAATAAAGCTAAATTAGTGTTTCCTGTCATTGTTAAGAACTTTAATGTTTATATTTCAAATCTCTTCCCTGCATATGATCTTTGCTGAATTATCTACTCCACATATTATCCCCTTTTCCCAGATGGGTAAAACTGAGGCCTGGAGAAGTAAATAACTGACTTGCATCATGTAATAGGAAGGTAAGAAAAATTATTGGAACCTCTGTATCTTTGCTACAACAGTCTGTCCTGGAGACTTGAAACGAGAAGCTTACCTGGGGGTGGGAGTGATGGCAGGCAAGGGTGTGCACCCCTAGAGCACATTCCTCCGAAGTATCTTATCTCCAACAGCTGTGTAATGTGTTGGCATAACAGTCCTTATAAGTGCTTTTTTAAAATATGAGGAGAAGCTGTAGAAAGAACTTGAGACATGTTTCCAGGGCAGAGGGATGCCTTTTGATTAGAACTACTTCCCACGCACTGAAAACAGGCTCTGTCCACACCCCGCCTTGCCTCATATGAGAACTAGCAGGCCCCTGACTAGGCCAGACCCCCTGCCAGGTTTTCACAGAAGATGTGCTGAACATCCTTGGAATCTCCAGATGTCTTCCTGTGCAAGCCTTCTTAAAGTGGTACCTCCTTTCAAGCTCAGAGGCTATAAAGAAAGCACCTCCAGCAGCTGTTTTGTAGATTTTTCTTGACTTTAAAAATTTTTCCTCTTAGTTCTTCTGTCCAAGGCACACTCAGATAAGAGGCTTCCTAGGCCAGGTAGTAGACTATTTCAGAGCTACCCTACCAGGGGTTTACAGGAAGCCACAGCGCCCCTTCTGGTTGTTTCCAGTATTTGCAGAACATGCCCACAAAGGTTCCTGGAAAGAAAGATTCTTTCTTTGTTCTATTTCTCATGGGAATCCCTGCCCTCTGGGTTTTATTAGCCTCTATTTTACATTCAGTTGTTCTTTTTTTAAGTCGTTTCCTCATCCCTGACTTAAAATCACTCATTGTGACCAGGCTTGTTGGCTCATGCCTCTAATCCCAGTGCTTTAGGAGACCAAAGCAGGAGGATTGCTTGAGGCCAGGAGTTTGAGACCAACCTGGGCAACAGAGCTAGACCTCGTCTCTACAAAAAAATCTAAGAACTACTTGGGCATGGTGGCACATACCTGTAGTCCCAGCCACTAGGAAGGCTGAGGTGGAAGGATGGCTTTAACCCCAGTTTGAGGCTGCCATGAACCATGATTGTGCCACTGCACCAGCCTGGACAACAGTGAGAATGCGACTCAATCAATCAATCAATCAATCAATCACTGTGAAAATTGTGCTGCCTTTTCTGAGGCTTCCTCTTAGACTCCTACCATTTCTGAGGAGCAGGGCTGCCCAGGACGAGAATCACAACTCCTCTGAAGACCTGCCCTGCCTGCTGCCACCCAGGGGCAGCTACATGCCTTTGGGTTTTTTTCCTGCCGTGAAATTCATCTCTAGCTACTATTTTACCTAGCTCTCCCCAGCCTGATCCACACAACAAATCATCACCCTCTGCACTGAGGCAGATGGAGGTGTTTCCGCTGGTGTCAAGAGTCAGAACCCTCAGCCAGGGTTCTGAGTCCTCAGTTCCCATGCTTCCTACCAGGCCAGGCTGGGTAATCCCCAGTGTGAGGAAGCTCTCCACTGCCTGGCACAGAATGTGACTTTTTATATTTAAATTAATTTAAATGAAAAGAAGTAAAAAATTCAGCTTCTCAGAGGTACTGGCTACATTTCATTTTAAATTAATTAAAATTAAAGGAAATAAAAAATTCAGCTTCTCAGAGGTACTGGCCACATTTCAAGTGTTCCACAGCCACGTGTGCCCAGTGGCTACGGCGTTAATGCAAATGTAGGATATTTCCTGCACTGCAGCACAGAGCAGATTCATATGGTTGTAGGGTGAGGGCAGGCCACTTCTGACTTGCTGTAGGAATGGTTCACCTGGACTCTGTGGAGACCTGGGCTTCTGTGTCTTTTCACTGTTGGATCCCCAGAATCTAAAATAGCACCTTGCACACAGAAGACACTTCATGTTTTGTTGAAAGAATGAATAAATCCATCCATTCATGTTTGTATTAATTGCTTACCCCACACCAGTTACTATGCTAGGCGAAAAGAACACCCAATTCACTGAGCCATAGTCCTTGCTCTCAAGGAACGTATTGTCTTCCAGGGAAAAGAGACAAGAAAGGAAATAAATACCACAAAGTACAATTGCCAAATTGCATATAGTTCTTAACGTAAAGAGATTTAAAACTGCAGTGGGCACAGCCTGTCTTAAACTTCTTTTTACCAAATCTCTGAATTTACAAACAGATTTCAACATCCATGCTCTCATTTGACACAATGACCCAGTGAAGGCAGCTTACTGAGATAGGTGAAATAATTTCCCCAGAATCACACAGCAGGGGATGGGAAGGGGGGGTTACTGAACATAGAATTTTTCACCTCCGTTCCCACGCTGCTGGGCTGGTTTGTGAGCACAGCACCTCTATGTCCTGGCTGCAATCCCACAGAAGGAGAATTGAATCGTATCTGGAACCAGAGCTAGAACTTTTGCACATGCCACAGCTGGAAGGTCGCAGACAGCCCCTGCACATGTGTAACCTGCAGCACCAGAGCCCAGTCCTGGGCCTCAGGCTGACTTAGGGGGATTCTGGGCAGTAATGAGCAGGGTAGCCTCCACTCCCCTCTCAGGAATTTACGATGTGTTTCTGGATCTGTAATGTTGCACCTGATCACAGAAGTGTGTTTCTGGGAGGAAGGCCATTCTCGGGGCTGTGTCTGCGGAGGCTTCCTGATGCTGTCTCTCTGAGACCCCATCTATCCATCCCAGGAGTGTGCTCAGGGGCCCTTATAAACCTGGGGTTCAGTGAGAGAATAGCAGCTTCAGTAACCTCACTTCCTGTCTTCAACCAGAATCCACGTCACCTAATCATAAAAATCCCAAACAGAGTCAAGGAGCCATACACAAAAGGAAGAGACAGTGCCTTCCGGCCTCCGACAGCCTGTCAGCTTTAAGTGTACAGTCTCAGCGCTAATTGCCCACGGCTCTATCCTGGCTACTCTCGGTGTTGCCATGGTTGATTGATGGAGAAAGCTGGTTGTAGCATAAGCAGTCAGCTCAGAGCATGATGTAATGATGTGTGGAACAGAAAAACTTTACTGTGACACAGTGTCTGCTAGCCCTTCCTTCCAGTAATGATGCTGACCAGAGGAAACATGACTTTGTATGTGCCGTGGGCCAAGTACATAAACTTAGAGGTACAGGCACACCTGTTTGCAGACAGCTGACCTGCCTGAGGCTAAAACAGAGGAATGCTTAGCAGTAGCTGAAATCATTGTTACTTGGCTCTGTATGTCAAAGCAAAATAATCACATCCCTCATCAAAAAAAGCCAACTCAGTTCACAATTTTAAAAAGTATTTCAAGCCTCAGAGGTGTTGATTAGCTCAGAGGAAAGAGTATGAACTTTGGAAACATTTGGGCCTGGGTTCTATTCCTGGTTTTTCCACTGGCTTATTGTGTGACCATGGGCAAGTTAATTACCCCTCTAGCTCAGTTTCCTAATCCACAAAATGGGGATAATAATCATAATACTCTCCTGCCAGTGTCACTGTGCGGATTTGTTGAGATGACAAATACAAAATGTCTGTCTCAGTGCCTGACCCAGCCTAGTGGGTGCTCAGTAAAAGGGGATTGTTTCTGTGATAGATCACTCAGTATTACAGACTCAAAGTCCAACCAAGGAAACTGCCGGGCGGGGGGAGGTATTCACCTCATCAACAAGGGTACCTGCATAATGAACATTTCTATACTTAGCCCTGAATTGTACCCCACATCTTCAAAAATTTTTTTAAAAAGGTGATTGTTGCAGTTATTATGGACGATGATGATGTTATCATGCTACAATCTTGTGTTTGCTTCTCGGAAGTGTCTGCTTCCCCACCACCCTGAGTTTATCATCTTGTAATTAATGCTCAAGAAACCAGACATTAGACACGCTGCATGCGCTAAACTGTATGGCACCAACTCTGAGGGAAAGAGGTGAGCTGTATGAAATGGCACTGGCAGGGAGGACCTCCTGGAGTTGGGGGAGGTCTTGGCTGTGGATGGGAAGGCAAAGAAGAAAAGCAGACAGAGCGTGGTGGGGAGGGGTGCTGGTGTGAGTTCAAGAATGAGTATGGCTGGTGGTACGTGGGGAGAGCATGCACTGTTGCAGAGGCAGGCGCCATGCCTGAGCCCATCACAAGCAGTCACGCTGGGATGTGGTCCCGTCATTTCAGTCATCTTGCAGCCCCTTCTACCAGAGTGGCTTCTGATCGCTTTTCAAGGCTCATCTCCAGTGTCTGCTCATGAGCTGCCTTGTGCCCCCCTGCCCCGTGAACCAAACACTGATAGTAATAGGGAGAATAATTTGTGTTCACTGAACATTTTCTAAGTGCCATTATCTGTGCTAAGCAAGTTACATGCATTATTTCATCTAATCCCCAAACATGAGATAGGCAGCACTTGGTTTTATAGGTGGGAGAAGAGGCTTCCCCGAGCTAGAGACTCAGGAGTGCTATTATATGGTAACCCATGTGTCTTCTCTAGTAGACTCATGAGGACAGGGACCAGGACCTGGTCGCTTTAGGACTCCTCAGCACCTGGCTCTAAGTAGAACTCTTCTCTGAGAAAAGACTGACAGGTACTCAGCAGGGCTCTGGGTCCAGAGGCACTAGACAGGTAACCGAGCAGGAATGGGAGACTGACCCCTAAAAAAACTTAGTCATAAGGAATAGACACAGGGAAGCCTGGTCTCTGAACAGTAGGAGGCTAGGACAGAGGCACAAACTCTGTGGGCTAGCTGCCTCTGAGCCCGGACACTTGATGGTGGGACCTATTCAAACATCCTCTCTCTGATGCCAGTAAATTTTGTCTTGGGAACTTGGGCAGGGCTGAACCTATGGGTAGAGTTCAGTGGCACCAGACATGATCATTCAGGAAAGATCATGAAATAAGTAAAGCTAAGGGTGATAGTTGGAAGATTAAACTGATTCCGTATAGGCACTGACCAGTCGAAACAGTCACAGGCCTATAGTGCTGGGGCAGAGTCTTGAGGCCCCCTACCTTGCCAGATATTAACCCATTGGTGTTAGACCTTGGAGAGGCTCAAAGGTTCCCTATGACAAACCAGAGCTGGTGGGAGGAGTACACATGGCCTGGGGAGGGGCCCGAGCAGTGGTTCAGTAATAGTAGAGATGTTTTAAACTAGTAGCAACTGCTAGGTCCTGACTTGTATGTCCTAGCTGAATCCTACAAGAGTATGAAGTTGAAATATAATGACAAGACTCAGCCATTTTATAAAAGCCGCTTGTCCTACTTGAGGGTTTTGTTAACACTAAACATGACCTGTAATCCTACTTACTTGACACATAGAAACTGTTATTTCTCAATGTGTTAAGAATGAGCAAGGGCCCATCATCAACTGTTCCATGTTGTACAACCTCTACTCTTGCCTTAGGACTCCTAATACACCTCATGACTTGTTGACATCTACGGACAAGAACCTGAGTGCCGATTAGCAGAGTTTATGTCTTCTGTTAAGAAATGTAAATTTTAATCCTTCCCCTAGATTCTAGTGAATCACCTTGTGCCTGTCCTACTTGGAGGTACAGCTAAAGAACCTGCGTTTCTGCTTTGCAAACTTGTAAATCTGAGATTGCTTTAACATTAGCTTCAGGATGAAAAGAAACTTCAAGAAGTAATTTCTTTAAATCCCTGAAATTACCAGTTGCTAAACAGTTGTGCTTTTTCCTCAAATACAAAAGAAGTTGGTGGCAGTCAGCCAAGAGAAACACTTGGCCTTGTAGAGAGAAGTGGACTGTTGTTAAAAGCCACAGTGATCATTAACAAAGGTGATATCATAATTACTGCTGGGCCTCCCTGGGATCTCCAGGGCCAAGGAGAGGTGATTACAGTCTTTACCAAGGCAGTGCATAGTCACCTTCCTAATGGCATTTGGTGAAAGTGCCCTATCTCCAGGGAAAGGTGGTTTCCTGCAAAGGGATCTGGGACCTCTATGTTACTTCCAGCTTGCAAAGTCAGTGACCATACAAGGAATTATGGACTGATGACTTGGATACAGAAAAATTTTGGAACTCTATGTGTGGGGTACTTTGAGAAGTCTCTGTGTGTCATACTTTCAAACAGGGTAAAATTTGAAATCCTAAGGTAGCTCTTTCCTGTATAGTTCTAGCATTTCTTCTGAGAGGAGGAGCAATTTTTCCCAATTTTCATTAAGTTGAGTTGTCATTATTACTTTATAAAAATGCAAGAGGAACACAGTGTTCATAGTTTTAAAGATCTCTAAGTTGTAAAACAAAGAGAGAAAATTAGGAGCAGCCAAGGAGTCTAACCTTTATTCACTTTTTTTCTTTATTTCTCCTTTTTTCCAAGATACTCTCACTACTCCCCCCACACACATGTTCCTCAGGTCCATCTCACCAAAGTCCTGGGAGAATGTATACTGAAGTGGCAAGAATACAGTCTATGGTCAAATCTTGGTACTATTGCTTACCTCTAATCAAAGAAAATCATCAAGAAAAAAGAAATCACACAAATGTATGAATTGATTATTAAGATGCATCCTGGTTTAAGAAGCAGTACAATATGAAATAATAGCTAGCTGGGTCCAGTGGCTGTAATCGCAGTCCGGTGGCTGTAATCGCAGTCCGGTGTAATATAGTCCGGTGGCTGTAATCGCAGCACTTTGGAAGGCGGGAGTGAGAGGATTGCCTAAGCCCAAGAGTTCAAGAGCAGCCTGGGCAACTTGACAAGACCTAAGTAAAAAATTTGCTGGTTGTGGTGGCACATCCCTGTAATTCCAGCTATTTGAAAGGCTGAGGAGGTGGAAGGATCACCTGAGCCCAGCAGGTCGCAGCTGCAGTAGCTATGAGCATGCCACTGCACTCCAGCCTGGGCAACGGTGAGACTCCAACTTTAAAAAAAAGAATGACTGTGCAACTTCAGGAACATTATGTGACCTTTCTTAGTCTTCTCATCTGTATGGTGGAAGTTGCAAAACCTCCCTCATAATGTGGTTGTGAGGAAAGTAGAGAATCATGTTGGAGTTTTGTTAAAACTCCTTCCTTAGAACTGATAATAGCAACAGCCCTGAGATGTGGATGATCAACATGTGGGTTTGGATCTCCCTGTGGTTAGTAACTCACAGAGCTTGTCATAGTTTAGATTAGATTATTTTTAGCTGGGGGTGGCAGCAAGGAGCTCTGATGCTCCCTACCTTTGTGAGCTTCCCCTCCCCAAGGGAATCTGGGGGAAGCTAACCTGCCAGCAGCATAACTGAGTCTTACTTATCACCCGCACACCTTTCTTCACTTTTAGGAGGAACATCATATTATTTGGAACTCATTACAAATAGAGGGCTTAACGAGAGCGGTCCTAGGTATCATCAGCCTTGAATACAGCAGAGTCCTATGAACAGACCTACACAATTCCCTGAGAGATTCTAGCCCCTTTGTTGTTGATGCCCACTACCCATGGAACCACCTAGCTACTCTTGTCAGGGCCTGCCATGAGAAAACTGAGGTAGCATCTCCAGGAGCTTTTAAGCAGAGCCAGGGCAGCCCTCCCTTCAGCAGGGCCACTCCTATACAGAAACTTCTCTGTTTTTCATCATGCATTTTGCTTTATCATCTTGGGGTATAGATGGGGCAATGTGTGTCCCCATGTCTCAGTGTCCCTTATGAGAGCAGTCCCTGAAACTTCTCCCAGCAAACTGTCTCCATCAGGTTCCTGAGAACCAGGCCAGGGATTTTATGATCTCCTAGGTATTCCCCATCTCTCTCTGCCAGTGCCCAAACTAGAAAATGCTGCTTTGTAAAAGACACTGCCAAGAAAAGCAAAAGATAAGCCACAGAAAAGGAGAGAGACACTTATGAAACACACATCCAGTAAAGGGTTGCATCCAAAACATGCAAAGACCTCTTTTTTAAAAAAAAATAGTTTTATTGAGATCTAATTTATATACCATATAATTCACCCACTGAAGGCTGTATAATTAAACCATTTGAGGTATATTACATTAGTGATTTTTAAAGTTATAGTAAAATAGATATAACATAAAATTCACCATTTTAACCATTTTTAAAGTGTACGATTAAGTGGCATTAAGTACATTCAAAATAATAGACAACCATCACTACTACCCATTTTCAAAACTTTTTCTCACCCCAAGCAGAAACTCTGTAGCCATAAAGCAATAATTCATCACTCCCCTCATAAGTCCCTGGTAATTTCTAGTCTGTTTTCTGTTTCTATGAATTTGCCTGTTCCAGATATTGCATACAAGTGGAATCATACGATACTTGCCCTTTTTGTCTGGCTTATTTCACTTAGCATGGTGTTTTCAAATTTCATCCATGTAGTAGCTTGTAGAACTTCATTTCATTTTATAGCTGAATACATTTTCATTGTATGCATATACATTTTGTTTATCAATTCATGTATTGATGGACACCTGGGTTATTTCCATCATCTGGCTATGGTGAATAATGCTTCAGTGAACATTGGCATCCAAGCATCTGTTCAAGTCCCTGCTTTCAACTCCTTTAAGTATATATTGCTGGGTCATAAGGTAATTCCATGTTTAGTTTTTTGAAGAACTACAAAACTGTTTTCCATACAGGCTACAATATTTTACATTCCAGCCAGCAATATATGAGAGTTTTAGTTTTTCCACATATTCACCAGCACTTGTTTTCTGGGGTGTGTGTGTGTGTGTGTGTGTGTGTGTGTGTGTGTGTGTGTGCTTAAAAAATTATAGCCAATAAGAGGGGAATTCATATTTCCACAAACGCATATGAAAAAAATGGAAGGATCACAAATTAACAGCCTAACAAGTCACCTAAGGAAGCTGGAAAAGCAAGACCACCAAAACCCTAACTTCAGCAGAAGAATCCAGATCATCAAAATAAAAGCCCAAATCCGGGACATAGAAGACAAAAAGATAATACAAAGAAATCAATGAATCAAAAAGCTGGTTCTTTGAAAGGATAAACAAGATCAATGGACCCCTAGCTAAACTGACCAAGAAAAAAAGAGAAAAAGCCCAAATAAATACAATCAGAAACACAGAACATGAGGTCACGTCTGACCCTGAAGAAATTCAAAAGATCATTAAAGACTACTATGTACACTTGCATGGAAAAAAATTTGAAAACCTTAAGGAAATGGAGGACTTTCTGACATCATACAACCTGCCTACGTTGAAAGAAGAAGAAATTGAGACCCTAAATAGACCAATAACAATCAAGGAAATTGACTATGTAATAAGAAAACTACCTACAAAAAAAAGCCCTGAACCAGATGGCTTTCCAGCAGAATTCTATAAGACATTTAAGAAGAAGCTGAAACCAATCCTACTGAAAGTATTCCAGGTGATTGAAAAAGATGGAACTCTCCCCAAATCATTTTATGAAGCCAACATCACATTGATATCCAAGCCAGGTAAAGACCTAACAAAGAAAGAGAACTACAGGCCAATATCTTTGATGAACATAGATGCTAAAATTCTCAACAAGATCCTAGCAAACCAGATTCAAAAACACATCTCAAAAATCATGCATCATGACTAAGTAGGTTTCATCCCTGGGACTCAAGGCTGGTTCAACATTCGCAAGACCATAAATGTAATTAAATACATCAATAGGCATCAAAGCAAAAACCACATGATTATATCATTAGATGCAGAAAAAGCTTTTGATAAAATCCAGCACCGTTTCTTGATAAAAACCCTCGAACATCTAGGCATACATGGAACATACCTCAAAATAGTAAAAGCCATCTATGAGAAACCCACAGCCAGTATACTCCTAAACAGACAAAAATTGGAACCATTTCCTCTGAAAACTGGAACAAGACAAGGATGCCCACTCTCACCCCTCCTGTTCAATATAGTATTGAAAGTCCTGGCTAGAGCAATCAGAAAAGAGAGGGTGATCAGGGGTATCCAAATAGGAAAAGAGGAAGTCAAGTTATCTCTCTTTGCAGACAACATGATTGTGTACCCAATCTCTTGAAAACCCAAGAGAATCTGTCAAAAGCCTCCTTGCACTGATAAAGGACTTTGGCAAAGTCTCAGGATATAAAATAAATGTGCAAAAGATAATTGCATTTCTTTACACCAATAATAAACAAACAGAAACCCAAATAAAAAGCACAATCCCATTCACAATAGCCACAAAAAAATGAAATACCTTGGCATCTTCCTAACCAGAGACATGAAAGACCTTTATAATGAAAACTACAAAACACAGCTGAAAGAAATCAAAGAGGACACAAAAAAGTGGAAAAATGTCCCATGCTCATGAATTGGAAGCATCAATACTATGATGTCCATCTTACCTAAGGCAATCTACAGATTTAATGCAATACCCATCAAATCATCAGCAACATGGTTCTCAGATCTAGAAAAAACAATACAGGAATTCATATGGAAACACAAATGACCAAGAATAGCCAGAACAATCCTCAGCAAAAAGAAAAACAAAAACAAAGCAGGAGGTTTCACAATACCAGACTTTAAACTTTACTATAAAGCTACAATAACCAAAATGGCTTGGTATTGGTACAAGAACAGGATATAGACCAATGGAATAGAATTGAGATTCCAGAAGCAAAACCCCAATTTCTCAACCAACTCATCTTTGACAAAGCCTCCACCACCCACCACTGGAGAGAGGAGAACCTATTCAGTAAATGGTGCTGGGAATACTGACTGATCACTTTCAGAAGATTCAAACAAGACCCCTATCTATCCCCATATACAAAAATTAACTCTAAATGGATCAGAGACCTAAATGTAAAACCTCAAACCATAAGAACCTTAGAAAATGCAGGACACACCCTTATGGAAGTTGGAACTGGCATCCAATTCCTGAGCAAAACCTGAACTCACGGGCCATAACAGATAAAATAGACAAGTGGGACCTCATTAAACTGACAAGCTTCTGCAAAGCCAGAAAACCATCAAGAGAGCAGGGAGACAGCCCACAGACTGGGAAAAAGTATTTGCCAACTCCATGTCTGACAAAGGCCTAACATCTAGGATCTACAAGGCACTCAAATGTGCTGAAAAGAAAAAAACAAACAACCCCATTACAAAGTAGGCAAAAGATATGAACAGACACTTCTCAAGGGAAGACATACGAATAGCCAACAGATACATGAAGAAATGTTCAACCTCACTAGTCATCAAAGAGATGCAAATTAAAACTACACTGAGATACCACCTAACTCCAGTCAGAATGGCCATTATCCATAACTCAAAAAATAACAGATGCTGGAGAGGATTTGGTGAGAAGGGAACACTTCTACACTGTTGGTGGGAGTATAGACTAGTGCAGCCTCTGTGAAAATCAGTGTGGTGATTCCTAAAAGCCCTAAAAATCGACCTTCCATATGACCCTTCAGGGTATACCTGAAGAGCTCAAATCACTCTATAAAAAAGATACCTGCACATATATGTTTATCGCAGAATTGTTCACAACAGCAGGAACATGGAACCAACCATGCTGTCCATCAAAAGAGGACTGGATTTTTAAAATGTGGTACATATACACAATGGAATATTACACAGTCATAAAAAAGAACAAAATCATGAATTTTGCAGCAACCTGGATGGAATTGGAGTTTATAATACTAAGTGATCTCTCACAGAAACAAAGATCTGAGTATCACATGTTCTCACTCATAAGTGGACCTTGAACAACTATCGTAATACTGTAAGAAAAGGATTGAC
>NW_007200493.1:62325-83323 GCF_000164805.1 Carlito syrichta | reverse complement strand
GTATACCTAACCCTTAACTGTACCCCACAATTTTAAAATAAAAAATATGTTAAAAATAAATAAATTACAGCTGTTCAGTATTATTTCACTGTAGTTTTGATTTGCATTTCCCTACTGACTAATTATGCTGAACACCTTTTAATGGGCTGTTGGTCACTTGTATATCTTCTTTAGAGAAATGTCTATTCAAGTTCTTTGTCCATTTTTAATTGGATTATCTTTCTTTTGTTGTTATCTTGTAGTTCTTTAGACAATCTATATATTCAACCACTATCAAATATATGATTTTCAAATATTTTTTCCATCTTGCAGATTGTCTTTTCACATTCTTGATAGTGTCCTTTGATGCGCAGTTGTTTTTAACTTTGACAAAGTTTAATTTATCTAATTTTTCTTTTGTTGTTTGTGCTTTTGGTGTCATAGCTAAGAATTATCAAATCTAAAATCATGAAGATTTGCCCCTATGTTTTCTTCTAAGAGTTCATGGTTTTTATCTCATGTTTAGATTGTTGATTCATTTCGAGTTAATATTTGTGTATAATGTGAGATAAGGGTCCAACTTCATTTTTTTTTACATGTAGAAATTTAGTTGTCCTTGCACCATTTCTTAAGGAGACTATTCTTTCCTTCATTGAATGGACTTAGAATACTTGTCAAAAATAAATTTTCCACGGCCACTGAACTACAGTCTGGGTGACAGAGTGAGATTCCAACTCAAAAAAAAAAATTTTTCCATAGATATATGAGTTTATTTCAAAACTCTTGATTCTATTCCATTGATATATATGTCTATTCTTAAGCCAGTACCACACTGTTTGGATTACTGTAGCTTTATAGTAAGTTTCAAAATCTTCTTCTTAAAAGTTATTTTGACTGTTCTGAGTCCCTTGCTATTCCATATGCATTAGAGAATCAGTTTTTTATTTTGCAAAAAAAAAGTCATTAAAATTTTGATAGTGATTGTATTACAACTGTGGATCAAAGATTCTTAAAATTTAACAACAATTAAAGAAACAAAGTTTAAATGAGCATAATATTTGAACAGATACTCACCAAAGAAGACATACAGAGGGAAAGTAAACATGAAAAGAAGTTCAACATTATATGTCTATGGGGAATTGCTAATTAAAACAATAATGGCACACCACTACACATCAATTAGAATGATTAAAATTCAAAAAACCAGTTGCTGGAGTGGATGTGGAGCAAGAGAAATTCTCATTCACTACTAGTAGAAATGCAAAATGGTGCAGCCACCTTAGAAAACAGTTTAGCAGTTTCTTGCAAAGCTAGGTATAATCTTACCATATGATTCAGTAATCGTATTCCTATGTACTTACCCAACAGATTTGAAAATTTATGTCCACACAAAAACCCACACAAGAGTATTTGTAGCAACTTTATTTATAATCACCAAAAACTGGAAACAATCAAGCTGTTCTTCAATAGGTAAATGGAGAAACAAACCGTGGTACAGACTATTCGGTGATAAAAAGAAACAAGTTCTCAAGCCATGAAAATGCATGGATGAAACTTAAGTGTGTATTTATAAGTGGAAGAAGCCAGTCTGAAAACGCTACATACTTGATGATTCCAATTGTGTGGCATTCTAGAAAGGTGAAACTGTATAGACAGCAAAAATGATCAGTGGTCGCCAGAGGTTTAGAGAAGGAAGGAGGGATGAATAAGTAAAGCCCAGGGAGTTTTTAGGGCACTGAAACTATTTTGTATGATACTGTAGTGGTTGATGCATGACATGATGACAAAAGTCAAAACCCATAGGACTTCACAGCACAGAGAATGAACCTTAATGTATCCATATTTTTAAAAAATTATTTAGTAGGTAGGGGAATCCCAGAAAGGAATGCAGACTATGACAAGAGAATCTAACTGCACTACAAACATACGTAACAATCTCAGTGAAGAGGGTAGAGGGAAAGAGTGTTGACTTAAGTAACTTTGGAAATGAATGGGGTTTGTTAGGCTGCACATAGCCACTGTACTCTGAACTGCACAAAACCCCACTGTACTCTAGTTTATAATGTTGTTTCCCACTGTGGTCCAGATTAGCAATTTTGACACCTGCTGTATATGTATACGAGAATCGAGCAATTGAGCAAATAAATGGCAGATAGTGAGAGCCAAGTATTTTACTGCCGGGGTGGGAATTTGTAGATCAGCAAGGTAATGGGACTAAAATGATCCATGTGGTCATGAGTGAGAATTGGAGACATTAGTAGGAACTTACGTTTAGCTTAATACAGGTTCAGATGGTTAAATATAGATATGTACTTATACTCAAGTTTTAGTATACACATATTTATATTCTTTCTCTGTCAGCTGGGAGGGGCTAGAAATGAGCAAGGAGCACAAGTAGTTACTAGTGCCTAAATCTTGCTCCAATAAGGCATTAGAGCTCCTGGAAGAAATGACTTATTCTAAAACCAGGGCAGGGAATATGCAAGAATGACATCTTGTAGTGCCAGAAGGTAAGGAATTGCTAAAAACAAACAAAAAGCCCAGTACCGCTACATTATGGGAATAGGTCAAAGGGACACAGGAGCCCGCTGAAAGTGTTCTTGCAAAGTGTAACTTTGTCAGACTGGGAGCAATTTGAGTGACAAAATAAATAAAGCAGTATTGGCTTAAAACCCAAAGTCTAAAAAAAATACTCATGAGTCCATTCTAATATAAACAAATGATTGAACAAATTTAAAAAATGATGGTGAAGAGACAAATTTCCCTGACTGAGAATTCCAAAACAGGATTAACTTTACAGTAGAGAAAGCTGACTAGCAGGACCTCAGTCAGGTGATCAGGGTCCATATCAACAGTGATAACCATGTTGGTTTTGTGTACCCTTGGTCTGATGTGATGGAAATGGCACTCTATCTCTGTGATCTTCCTCCAGAAACCCATATCCATAGTCTAATCATGAGAAAAACATTGGACAAATTCCAGTAGAGGAGTAGTGTACAAAAAATACCTGACCAGTTCCCCTCCAAACTGTCAAGGTCATCAAAAACAAGAGAAATATGAGAATATGTTGGAGCCAAGAGGCACCTAAGAAGCCATGAAGACTACACATAATACAGGATCCTGGATGGCATTCTGGGACAATAAAAAAAAAGGTTAGAAAAAACTAAGGAAATCTGAATAAACTACAGGTCTTAGTTAATAATAATGAGTCACTATTGGTTCAGTGACTCTAATGAATATATCATACTAACGTAAGATGCTGAAGAGGTTAATATGGAAACTGGGTGAAGGAGTATATCAGAACTGTACTGTCACCTCAGTTTTTCTATAAATCTAGAACTGTTCTAAAAATAAAATGTGTTTTTTAAAAACAGAAACAAAATTAAAAATTGATGATATAGATTATTTTCCACATGAGGAAATTGAAGCTCAAAAGTAACAAAGTAACTGGCCCAAGATTATCAGATCATTGTCCTACTGAAATAGCAGAGGTGGGATTTGAGTCGCAGCCTTTTCTAGTACGTCACACTGACTTTCTTTGCCTGTCTGTGGATAGGACCCCTTCAGTTCCTCGGCTTCCTACGTTTCCATTTATGTGTGTGTTTTTTTCTTGTTCTTCCCAGGGGATGGCCTTTACACTTGAAGAAAGGCTGCAGCTTGGAATCCACGGCCTAATCCCCCCCTGCTTCTTGAGCCAGGATGTCCAGCTCCTCCGGATCATGAGATACTACGAGCGGCAGCAGAGTGACCTGGACAAGTCAGTGCCTAACGTCCATTCTCTCTGCCCAATCTTTGGGCTGAGCAGACTGCTTTCCATGGTCCTCAGAGACTTTTCTGGGAATTCTCAAACTAGGAGAGGCTGAGGGCCCAGAGAGATGCCAAACCCAGCCCTGCCTTCTAAAGGAGTGATGGTCTCCCTGGGATGCAAGGCTTGTTAAGATTGAGGCACAGCTGACGTGTCCTGGGAGAACTGAGAAGGGAAACCGCATTCCAACCAGTAGAACCTGGGAGGGCCCCTGGGAAGTGGTGGGAGCTGAGTTGGCCCAAGAAGTACTGACAAGACTTTCAGACACCAGTGGGGTTTGGGAGGGTGTTTCACTGAGAAGGAAGAGGTGAAGCAAAGGGGCAGACACAGGTATGTTAAGGAAGTGGCTCGGGTCCTGGAATAAAGGGAATGTGGTGGGGGAAGGGGAAATGGACGGAGGATATCTTGGGTCAGACTCAGATGTCATATGTTAGAGGCATGGGTGGCCATTAATAACTCTGCCCCTTCTCTGAGTTTTCTCGGTGGAGATATAGACACAGAGCCAGTAGGGAATCATAGGTCAGCTTCATTAGCTTCACTGAAGAAGGTAGTCACTTCCCAGTTCACATGGCTATGAGTTGGCACTGGCAGGATTTGAACACAGCTAGTTCCAGAGGCTGTGCTTTTTCCCTTTTTTTTCACTTCTCTGCTATGCCATAGCTATGAGGCAGCAGAACCTAGTGACTATAAGACTAGACTCCAGTACCAGACTGAGTTCAAGTTCATATTCTAATTCTTAAAAGCAAAAATAACTTAGCCTCTCTGGGCCACTCTCCATCTGTACAATGAATTTTTTAAAGGTACCTGATGCATAGGGTTATTATGAAGATTAAATGCATTTGTATTTGTGATGTAATTAGAACAGTGTCTGGCACATACTAGGTACTATGTTAGAGGTTCTAGCAGAAATATCGGAAGGTCAGGGATCCTCCTGTGTATCCATAGAACTAAATGGCTACGACTGGGTTCTTGAGGATATGGCTGTCTCCCTAGAGGCAGCAGCATGTCAGGCTTTTTCTGTGCACCTCCCCCGTATACCATCCATTGCCTCACAGTGGTAGTGAGCATGCAAGTCTCTGCCCACACCCCTACATCCTACTCCTACAGCACTAAACTCAAAGAATATTACATTAACTCCAAGGCCATACTGCAGCCAAGGTGAAATATTCTCTCTCAAATGGGGTGTAGCCAAGTCATTCTGAAGACCAACCAGAAATTAAACAATGAATTCAACCAATTGACCATACCCCACCCCTAGAATATCATTATGCTATTGCATTCATTAATGTCCATATAATAACATAATCGACTGTCTTGCACACTGGTTGAGAGCACAGATTCCAGAGCCAGACTACTTAGGTTTAAATCCCTCCTCTGCCATGAGATCTTGGGGGAGTTAATTTATCTCTATATTAGTCTTCTTGCCTCTAAAATAGCAAGAATTATAGTATCTACCTCACAAGTTGTTGGAAGTTTCAAAGGAGTTGATGTAAAATATTTAGGACAGTACATACACCATGTATAATAATGAGTAACATAAGCAGGACATTCTCTTGACATTTCAGAGATGTCGAAATTCATGCTCAGGGCAGATGGGCAACTTGACCCTGAACATGCCATTGTAGCCGAGCAGGAGTGGGAGCCCCGGGCCTTCACGCAGCATGGCCTCTGTCCTTTCCACTCAGAGACATGGAGGACCTGTGTACTGCCTCATGTGAGCTCAAGTGGACAGCTTACTTCTTCTCTCCCTTCCCAAGGTACATCATTCTCATGACCCTCCAAGATCGGAATGAGAAGCTCTTCTACCGAGTGTTGACCTCAGACGTAGAGAAGTTCATGCCGATTGTGTACACACCCACCGTGGGGCTGGCCTGCCAGCACTATGGCCTGACCTTCCGCAGGCCCCGGTGAGCCACATGGGGTGAGGGCTTAGGGAGGGGTTTTCTCACAGAGGGGAATACACAACTTCTTTTCCTCAAGGCTAACACTTGATTGGGTCAGTAGTCCAACAAAGAGGCATTTGATTCTAAGCACTTGCTCAGGAAAATGACCCCTTAAGCAGAGAAATGAGCTGTAAGAGTAGCTAGCAAGGGGGTATCAAATCTTCTCCACCTCCCAATAATAAATGCCCAATATGCTCTGAGTTGGCATGAGAGACAGTTCAGATTGTTTTTCTCTCATTATCTACCTATCACCTCCCCCATTCCCTCTGGTCTTCTCCAGTGTGCCAACAGCTCTCCTGCCAATTCAGGCCAATGAATAATGGAGTGTTGGATACCAAAGGCCGAATTCTTTTGCCGTCTCAAAGAACCACTATACCTTCCTTTGGGCTTGACTCAGATTCCACTTAAAATATCATTTTATTAAGCAAAGCTTTGGCACTGCTTTTTCTTTCAGAGCCAAAAAATTTCAGGCAGTATTCAAAAGAAATCACTTGCATGTTTTTTGTTTTATATTTTTGTTTTTCCTGCATGATGAGTTCAGAATATACATTAAAGAAAAAAATGAAAAACATGGGAAGATTTTCCAAGAGTCCTTGGTGGAATGTGCCTAATCATTATAAATGCACAGTTCTAACCTTATGATAAAAGAGCTGCCTGGGTTTATTATACATAATAGAACATTGTTCTAGTCTGTGTGAGAGTATATAAATATGCAACATACTGTGCACAGATGTGTAATTTACATTTATATAAAATTTATAAATCAGTGTTTTTAAATCATGTGTTGCATGAGAAACATGTAATCATGGGTTTAGAACAGCTTTTGTTAATTTGGAGAGACAATCTTCTAACTTGGAAGCCAGCATTCGTGTTGAGAATTGCAAGAGGAATACAGAGTGTTCTGGACTCCTGTTCTCTTTCTTCCCGGGTCCCACTGTTGCCATTAGCAAAGCTAGCACACGATCATCTTGACGGCAGTGTGTCCAGCTATTGCAAAACACATCTTCATCACTCAGAACAGCCAAGGTTTGGGAATCATACAGGGGACCACTTATGTCAGGACCTGCCTCTTTCAACAGAAAGGAGACTCCCATCCTCTCACTTTCATTCCTGAAACTAATAGTGGCAGAGAAATTGGGAGTGATGGTATGTTTCTGAAGGATACAGGACCCTATTTACCTCCCTGTTCCAACTCAGAAATGGTCCTTCCTTCTCAGAGCAACTCGTGTCATTTCCTCCAAGGCTGTCGCCAGCCCCTGGGGCTTCAAGAATCAAGTCCAACACTTTGACAGAGCTAAAGCTATCACAGCCCATCTCCAAAATTACCAACATAGGTTCCAGCTATACTGATCTATCCACTGATCTATTGCGAGTACATAGATCAGTGGGTGTACACCAGACATTCTCCTCCATGTCTTTGCACACATGTCCCAAGTTCCTAAATTCTCCCCTTTCCTCATTCTTCACCCTTTACAATTCAGGTTATCCTCAAGGCCCACCCCCAGGGGTCAGTTTCTCTGTGGTGCTCTCCCTGACCTCCTCAGGCTCAACTGACTGCTCCTTTCTCAGTTTTCCCATAATGCATCACATATACTTCTACTCTGTGGGTTTTTTTCTTCTTGTTTTATGTTTTTAGTTATTCTATTTAGTAGAACAGAAATTTCTGGAGGGGGCAGGAAACATGTTAGATCCATTTACATATATTCTAGACCAGTACTTAGCAAGTAATTGTCACTGGATTAGGAAAATAATGTTGTTCACTCACTGTGAAGAACAGAGCCTGTGCAGTCAGCCCTGAGTTTTAATCTCTGATACAGTTTGTTGTCCCCTCCAAATCTCATGTTGAAATGTGATCTCCAGCGTTGGAGGTGGGGCCTAGTGGGAGGTGACTGCCTCCATGGAGGCAGATCCCGCATGAATGGCTTTGTGCCGTTTTTGGTGGTCATTAGTGAGTTCTCATTCTCTTCATCACCTCCCCCTCCTTTTGCTTCTGCTATTGCCATTGTGGCACGCCTGTTCCCTCTCTGCCTTCCACCATGATTGTAAGCCTCCTGAAGCCCAGCAGATGTCAGTGCCATGCAGAACCATAAGCCAAAATAAACCCCTTTCCTTTATAAATTATTCAGCCTCAGATATTCCTTCATAGCAATCCCAAGTGGACTAATGCAGTCTTCTTGACTTTGGGCAAGTTTCTTATCTCCTCTCAGCCTTTATTTCTACATTCATAAAATGGAGGTAACAATACTATCATGAGAGTAAATGATATAGGATGGATCAGGTACCTGGCATAAGATTGGAACTAGATAAATGTAGTGTCTCTTTCACTGACATTTCAGAAGAGTAACTATTGTAGGAGGAAGATGTAGAGTCATATTATACACATGCATTTTTAAATACTGTTTTTATAAAGAACATTGAGTCACAGAACAAGTAACAAACTAACATTTTTAACTGAAGGTAAACCAAACCTAGTGTTGTGCAAACATACAGGATTTTGCTCTTCCAGAACCACTGTTTTCTGGAGATTCCCTCTATCTCTTAAGTTATGGCTTACCGCTTTCTCTGGCAGGAACTAGAATCTTACAGAAATTCAAGGGCATTACACCCCCACCTCCCTTTGCCAGGGTGTGTGGAAGCCCTCACTCCACAGGCTCCTATGGACTAGATTGTGGGTTCAGTTGGTTTCAAGTAAACTAGCATCAGAGTCAGGATCCCATGTATGCCACAAGCTAATGAAAGTAGAATTTGCCTTCAGAGCCTACTCTAGAATCCAGGGAAACAACCAGAATTGAATTTGAGGTGCTGAACATCTGTGGAGCAACCACTAGGTGCTGGGCATCATGCTAAACTTGATGAGGTTACCCCAAAGAACACAATACCGTTCTTGACTTCATGCCATTCACCAGCACAATGAGAGGCCAGGATATAATATTATAAGTTAAATATAATAAAAGTGAAAAGGAAATAAGTGATTTAACAGCTACAAAAAATTATAGGAATACCAGGGGGGACTGAAAAAAAACCCTGAGTTATCTTTTGGAGTGTGGTCCCCTTGTAGTACAGGCTTCCCTGGCGAGGTACGTGTTCTAGGAACCCATCTGTATCAGAGTACCAGCTAGTACGGTTGTGAAAGGCTGCATCCGGCTTCAGTTAATATATTTTTGGGGGGTGATTCTTTTAACGTGTTTGCCCATTTCATGATGGTGATTTACAAGCACACCTGCCCACACCACACAGAATGTTCAGCAGTTTTTGACCAAAAATGTCAGGACCCCAGTGCCCCCCCCTCCCTATTCACACAATCTCACTCCCCCAGACTTTTTTTTTTTCTCTCGAATGAAAAAGTCCTCAAAGGGAAATGTGTTGTAATGTGGAAGAGGTGAAACAAAAAAAGGCAGAAGCACAAAAAGGCATCAAGATTGATGAGTTCAAAAACTGTTTTTAGCCGTGACAATTACTGGCTAAGGACTGGTCTAGAATACACAAATGAATCCAACGTGTTTCCTGCCCCTCAGTAGGCATATTGCATCAAACGGAGAGTACTTTGAAGGCAACTGAAGTTTAAACATGTAAAAATAAATGCACAATTTTTAAAAAACAAATTCTGGGGTTTGTGGGGTCCCCCTTGTACAAGAAAAAGGGAAATTTATTTTCTTGGGAGGCAGCAGGGATACTTCACAGACGAGATGACATTCAGGCTGGCCCTCAAAGTTATTTCCATAGGTAGAGAGAGAGATAAGGATCATTCCAGAGAAGGGCTTGATTTTATAGGCTTCATAGTCAGCTGGGCGGTCAGCTCACTTGGGTACCTCCGCATCATCTGTGCCTGGAAAGGAAAGCAAAGGGAGGGCTGTAGGCCTTTACATGTGCTAGATTATAACAGATCCTCCCAATGTCTTGTATGGTTAGTTTGGTTACAATATCTCCAATTTACAGTTGAAAAAACTGGTGGCCAGAGGAAAGGAACTTGTCTAAGATCACATAGCGAACAGTTGGTGAAATCAGAACTCTGACTGTGGAATCAAGGAAATCTGTGCCAAAGAGGTGACATTTGAGCTGGGCCTTCAAAGATGCACACAAAGAACTGAGACAAGTGTTTGTCTACAGTGATCCAAGCATGCCCATCTCCCATCTCCTGTTGGCTACAATGGATGGCCTCAGGAACCTCATGATGGGTGAAACAGGAGAGGAGAGGGGCTGGGGAGAACTCACAAGTGGATCCACCCAACCAAGAGGAAGTCCTTGTCTCCTTCACTTCACCAGAGGGTTGGATTAAAGGAGAGCTGATTCAAACTCATATCCACTGGTGGTTCTCCAGGGGTCAGTGATGCCCAGAGTGGGTTCCATGTGGATGAAAACTGGGCTCTGCCAACCACTTGTGCCCAGAGAGCCAGGTCAGCCCTGGGTTGGAAAGCAGAGGAAGCTACAGAGACTGAGCATGTAGTGTGATAAGCAGGCATGCGACGGTCCCTTCAGGGAACCTACAGATGGACTGGAACCAGCAGAAAAGCAGAACATCTGCTTACAGAAGGCCAAGTTCTATCTTAAAATCTTTACATATCCTAAGGAATTTAGTTATCACAATGCCCATAAGAGATAGTCCTATCATCACCCCATTTGCTGATGGAAAAACTGAGGCACAGAGACATGACTTACCTACCTCACACAATTTATAACCAAGAAAGCTAGGACTCAGTCCATGCAGTCTGAACCACCACCTCTTATTGTTTAGGACTGTGTGCATTAGGTGGGCATTCAGGGTGGGGTGTCCTTGCAGCTCTAGGAACTTTTGACTGCCCGGAGGTCTCAGGTGGGGATCGCT
This sequence comes from Carlito syrichta, assembly GCF_000164805.1. NCBI lineage: Eukaryota > Metazoa > Chordata > Mammalia > Primates > Tarsiidae > Carlito > Carlito syrichta. Next base: position 72,774 of record NW_007200493.1, on the reverse strand, counting down.
AGATACCATTTCCAAAGCCTGTCCTGGGAGGAGCTGATCCAGCCAGGTCCTGGGGCCTGCAGCTGGGTGAGGCGAGGCAGGCTCAGGCAGAATGAGCCGTCTTCTTGGATTAGTCCCTCACACTCTTGGTACAGACTTCCCACATATGTTTTGCACAAACCCTTCTTCAGATGATTATCCAATTAAGTTATTTGACATGTGACATTCTGAGCTGTTGCTCTAGGATTCCATCTGGCTGCTTTCCAGGTATCGACTCCACACCTGCCTTGCTCCTGAGGGAAATGAGACTTTGGGCTCCACCCCAGCCCTGAGCTGCGTCGCCCTTGCTTGGAATGGCTTTAAGGATTAGCATCTGAAGGGAGGACAGCCCTGAGGCCAAGAAGGAGTCAGCACCTTTGCCTTCTCAGTTTCTGAAATGATAAACATTCCTGTCAGGTTCCCAGGAACAATGAAGTCCTCTGTGGAAGGGTCTGGCCCCCCACCAAAGCTAATTAGGTCCAGCTGATGCTAAAATTGAGCCTCCAACACGCTTGGTGCACTGCATCACCTCACAACCTGGAAGGAGACGCCCAAGTATTTCAGGGGGTACTTGTGCGATCCTGGGCAGATAAACACAGCAGAAGGTTTTCAGCTCTGCTGGAGCCTCCCCTGCCCCTCCCCTAGCACGTGCCTCCATTGGCCTAGCTCAAAGGAATGCTCCCTGAGTGTCACTAGTATGTGACTCCAAAGAGATGAAAGCCAGAGGTGAGGCCAGGTGGAAGCCTGGGCTAGAACTCAACCCAGAGGTGGGGTGCAAGGAGGAAGTCAATAGGGTACTGAGTGTTGGTGAAGACTGTCCCTTTTCCAGGCCACCACCCTCTTGGCCAGCCCTGTCTTCACACTCCTCATCCTCCTGGAGCAATGTGCACACACCTAACAATTCCCAGTTTCATTGTGAGGGTCCAACCTCTACAGGTGGTGGTGAAAGGCCCCAGCCAGCCACGAGGAACCCGCCCCCTCCAAAGGCTAAGCCTAGGCATGGCCCCCACCTAAAATGGCACTCCCGCCTAAGAAGGCGCCCGGACAAACTAACATGGAGGCTCAGACAAGGCTCTCCGAGTTCTTCTTCCACAACAAAGCCCACCGTTCCCGCGCCCGCGAAAGCCCCTGCCAATTCCAAAAATACCTCACCTGCCGACCAATAGGTAACCGACAGGTTGCTTTAAATTTCTATAAAACCTGCCACACCCCTGCTTCCATGCCTTAACGGGTGTTGAGTCTCACTGCGCGCCACCGTCTTTCAGGTGGAAGTGTGAAAGGAAACATTATTTGTGACACTTGTTAGAGATGGTAAGGCAGACTTCATTCAGGGGTGGGAATACAGAAAGAGGAACCACTGCAACAGGGTCTTGCAGTCAGGGAGAGAGACTGGACTCAACTCTGACTCTAGCAAGGACCCATGGGGATTGATAACCAAAAAACAGGGTGGGGGTCAGTGGGCGGAAAATTCCTAGGCTAAAACATGAAAAATAAGAGGATTCTGGTTAAACTGATCTGATGAGAACATTACCGAAGGCAGGCCAGGGTCACAAGATATTGAGGGGGGCTAAGATCACAAAGGTAGGTGATTTTCATGCTAAACTGGCTTAACAGGACTTGCCCTGACTGGATTCTACAAGGGTAGAGAGGGAAGCCCAAGGTCTGGCCTCGACAAAAAGAACTCAGGAACCTGACTAAAGTTTTGCTCGAAGGAGAGTTTTTGTCAGAGGGCTGGGATGTGGGTAGTGGAAAGAGCACAGACTTTGAAACCAGGCTTAGCTTTGAATCTGAGCTCCTGATGACTTCTGATGATTAATTTATCACCTCCTCAATCTCCTCATGTGTAAAATGGGCACAATACCTGTTCCCACGGCTGCTTGGGAGGATTCTGTGAGATTCCAAAAGTAAAGGGCCTGAGCCTAGTAGATGCTTAGCAGCTGTGAACTTCCTGCCCCATCACCCCCAGGATTTGTCATCTGACTCAGTCACCATATAGCAAGCCTGCTGAAGGCATTCCAGCCCTCTGAAATACCACCAAACTCTGTTGTTTGATTCATACCTTAAATCATCTGTCCTTGAGCTTAACTAGCAGAACCACTAGCGAGTATATGTGAGGAATATACTCGCTAAGCAAGCAGGCCGTGATTAGTTAGAAAGTTGAAAGTTGAGGCTGGGAAGTGGGGCTAGGTGTTACGGAGCTGGAGGCTCTGCTGAAAGTACCTAAAGATTTATTTGGATTTTGGACAAGGTCAGTAGCCCTTGTCCGAAAGCCAAACTGCTATCTTTCTTATCTGCAAACAGGTGGGGTTCTGCACACAGGCCAGTAACGTGTATGTAGGATACTAGCAGTTGCCATTTAGTGAATGTTTGCAAAGCTCATGATGGGGTGCTAGGCTAGCTACTTCCTATATGTTATGTCTGAGCCCTACAACAACCCACAAGGTGCTTATTCTTTTACTTAGATGAAAACTAAGGCTACTTTATCTAAAACATCACAGCTAACCCAGAACCAAGTTCCTGTGTGATTCCTGAATTTATAACCCAGCTTCTTGTGACCCTGGTCAACATGATGCCATGTGCATTCTGGCCTTCACATAAACTCCCTTTCCAGACAGGTCTGTACACAGAGGGACACACACACACACCAGAGGGACAGTGTACCATGTTGAACAGAGCACTGGGGCTGGAGTCAGAGGTAGTGGATCAGCTCCCCCTACCATGTGGCCTTGGAGCCAGGCTACTCGACCTCTTCAAGCTCAGATTGTAGGAATCAGCCACCTTGAAGGACATTGTGAAGGTCAGATGAGCTAAATGCAAGTGAACATGCTTAATTAATTGTGAAGTTTCTCATAAGCGTAAAGGGGTATACTTTTTTGGTTTTGAGTTGGAGTCTTACTCTGTCTCCCAGACTGGAGTGCAGTGGTATGCTCCTGGCCACCACAGCCTTGACCAGCTGGGCTCCGGCAATCCTTGCTCCTCAGCCTTCCAAGTAGTGAAACTACAGGTATGTGCTACCACATCCGGCTAATTTTTAATTTATTGTAGAGACAAGGGCTCACCAAGTTGCCAGGGTGGGTCTTGAACCCACAGGCTCAGGCAATCCACTCGCCTTGGCCTCCCAAAGTGCTGGAATTACAGGCGGGGGGTGTACTTTTTAACCTCTTCTTCTCCTCATCCCAACCCCATAAAAGAGTATGTTAAGGCTAATATTCACCTCCTTGGGGTTTCCTTCTTCCTGTTCAGTGAGGCTACTGAACCTCGTTCTGTTGCACTGGAACCTTTTTTCTTCCACCACCTCCACTTGGTAGTCCCACATATAGAGGAAGAGAGGGAGGGAGGAAGGGAAACCCATGAAACTAGTGGGACACGAATTACATGCCGCTGCTTCCTAAATACTCACTAGCACCCATTTCCAACCATAAACAGGCCCAGTGGGTATCAACACCTTTATCAAAGTCACTCTGGAAAACAAAGACAACATTGTCTCAGTAAATGAGAAGACTCCTGACACCCAGGGCAGTGTTTGAGGACATCACAATATGATTCCAACCCAGCTGTCAGCTGATTGGGATGCATATGTACACACATACTCTCAGCACAACTGGAAGGCAGGCAGAAAGCAAGGACTAGTAGCATCATCAGTCAGCCTCCTGCCTGATCCCAGGGCACCAAAGCACTGATTCCTTTGGCCAAGATTGTTTATCATACAATTCTACCCAGACTCCTATGCCAAACTCTTTCAGCTGTGCTACTGGAAAACTTCCTTGAGTAGAGCAAGCTCAAGGTCTGCAGCTGGGTCTGGTTAGCTTCTCATCTGGCTCTTTCAGCCCCTTAGCCTTGGCTATTATGGAAGAGCACTGGGTTAGGAGTCAGGAGATCTGAGTTCTAACCCTTACCACCCGCTTTCTGTCTATGACTCCTTAGGCAAGTCACTTAGCTCATTAGCCTCTAATAAGAATGGTAGAGTTAGGCTACATGGTTTCTGTGATCGCTTCCAATTTTAACACTTGATGACCTAATAATCCAAATTCTATATCCAAGTTAGAAATGAGATCTTTAAGTGAGCCGTGGTTACATTATGTGACTGAGCCCATTTTCTCACCTGTGAAATTAAGAGGGTAGAGTTAGAACAGTGATTCCCAGTCCTGGCTGTGCATTATAAGTATCTGGGGAGCTTTAAATCAGAATCCCTGAGGAGAAGCCCAGCCACCTTTAGTTTTCAGAGCTCTAAAGAGGATTCTAATAGGCAGCCAGGACTGAGAACCATTGAGCTGGGTGATCTCTGAAGTTCCTTCCCAGTTCCTGGGACTTTTAGGGAGTTGATAACATGCATCCTAGCTTGGAAGTGTACTTGAAGATTAGAGTCATAGTAAGATAGCAGAACCTTCATCTCCAACGCTTCAGCAAGATAAATCGCTGAGCCCCACAGCCAGGTTCCTCCATGTCTCCATCCACAGGGTTGGTGGGGTCGGGGAAAGTTTCACATATGCTGTCTTCCTCCTTCCCCCAATTTCCTTCGGAAGCTGCTATCACTAGACAGAAGGCTCTCCCAAGCTGCATTCTCATTCTCTTGCCTCCCCTGTGTAATTACTCACCTTATAATGGTAACATTACACTGCCCACTCTCCAATGTCAATAAATGATTAGGTGGGAGCAGATATCAACCTGAAGGGTGCCTTATCATTTGGGTGACTAAGTGGCCCGTGTAGCCTGGCTCAAGTGATGAGCTAGGCCTGTTGGAGTTCTTTTCAGGAATTTAAACTGAGACATAGAAGTTATATAGTTAATTCAATTGGGAAGGGAAATTAAGGCAAAAAATGGATTCTATGATTTAGATTTTAGAGTCAGGTCATGGTGGGCCAATGGCAGATGCCAGTTATGAAGGAATAGAAAAAAGAACAGGAAGTAAAGGAACAACCCTGTGGAGAGAGGAGATAAAGGCAGAGAGAACGATTGGTCCCCAGAGCTGACTCAGTTCATCATCAGCTATCCACTCCAGTTCCTGTTCACAACTCTACAAGAAACCCACTTTCTCCAGAGGTAACTTAAGCGAATCTCTGCCTTCGATAACTAGAGGAGCCAAACTGAAAAAGAACTATGAAATCAGGTGGATCTAATTAGTAAGTGGATCCCCTTGTTAATAGGTTGGAGGGGGCTAACAGATTAAAGTAGGCATCTTGAGCTTTAGTATGCATTAAAGTCACCTGGAGGGCTTGTTCAAACATGCTCAGCAAGTCTAGGATGGGGCAAAGAATTGATATATCCAACAAGGTCTAGGTGATGTTGATGCTGCTGGCACAGGACCAGCTTTGAGAACCATGGATTAAAGGCTGGTGAAATGTAGTTCACTGCAAAATGAGTAGACATGAGCTGAAGGAAGCAGAGGGAGTAAGCACTTTCAGGCCCCACTGTGCATGAGTAGAAAGAGGCGGAAGCCATGCAATATGGTTTCTAGTCCCAGCTCTTGTCACCAACTAGCCATGTGACCTTCTGTAAATCCCTCCCCCTTTCTGAGCCTCACTCTGCTCACCTATAAAATCAGGATTTTACTAGGTCATCTCAGGGATTCCACCAACCTTTGTGGTCTCTAATTTTTCAAACAGATTAGTGCACTGTGGCTATAAATTTGCCTCTAAGATTTTTGGCATGTAAGGCAGGAACATGCAAAAGTGAATGGAAACACATACTTTTCATTTTCTGACAAGAAAAAGCTTGCAGGCTTATCTGCAGGAGTGCCACTTTTGCTGAGAGCTCTGATTCACGAATGGGCACCTTCCCAGACAGACCAGCTGGGCAACCCAGGATCTGTCATGGATTGTGTTTGGTGGAGTGGCTTGGGAATTGATGCTGGAATAGATTTAAGGAAGGTGGCATGAGGAATCCTTCCAAAACATGAGACTGTTCAGCTGTTATTTGACATAAATGTCACATGGAGTATGTTAAATTGTACCTAGATCCCACATTGCTGAAAAACGCTTTGGAACAGAGAAATGGAGGAAAGAAGGAACATTTATTTTTGTATCTGAAATACATGGATTTCAATTGCTATGGGAATTATTCTTTTTTAAGAGGAAGTTTTAAGCTTTGCATGCAAAAAAGTGAGTTTGTACTTAAGTGCATGTGACCTGCCTGAGTCTTTAGCATCCAAAAGGAGCGGCTGGCTCTGTCGGGAGGTCAGAGGACACTCCCTAGCCATCCATGAGTTTGTGTGGGAGTGAAGGTGGGCAGCCCCACATAGATACTAACGTTATACTTTCCTTACTTAAACTGGAGACAGATGAACTTTATTAACTAGAACAGGATGTTCTGGGTTTGACTTCCTTTAGCCAAAGGCAGATTTCCCTGGCAATTTAAACAAACTGACTTTTGTTTCTTTTTTATCTGGCTCTGTCCTTTTCCTCCTTTGTTCCTGGCAATTCCAGCCATGGTGATCAAAAGCTTAGGTGTGGGGAGAATTTCCTTACTCTGGGAAGGACATACATACATAGGAGCCCGAGTTGAGTACACTATTCCTCAGATAACCTTGAGGTCCCATTAACCTGTAGAATGCACTAAAGGTTGTGTTTACTCACACTGAGTTTCTTTCCAAAAGAGTGGCTTCTTAGGAGAAACTGCAAGCAGCGCAAATGTTTTGAAATGTTCTGTGCTAGAGGAAAAGTAAAGGATTGTTGAAAACGGAAGACTGCCTTGCTGGAAAAGGACCCACCACCAGCTGGCCAGCTCCTAAAAACCATTTAATTCATTTCCTTGTATTAGTCCATTATACCTACAGTGTAGGTATCCCTTCAAATTTTCTTTGTGCCCTGGAGTGGTAACACTGAAAATTTTATCTATGAAGTGGTTTCTTAGAGACTCTTAAGTCAGTATTTCCCAAGCCCATTGGGATGGGGATTTAGAAAGGATAAATTTTATCTCAAAGGGAGAAGGATGAGGAAGGAATAGATTAAGATGTCCTGTCTAGGGTGCTGGGAATAGAAACAAGGCTCATGCAAGGTGACCCAATGAGGTGTTGTCAGCATTGTCCAGAAGGTTACTGGCGGGGACACATGGAAAGATCAAAAGTGCAAAGAGTAAGGTGGGTGGTAGAAGATGGACATCTCCAGCTTCACACGATTTATATATGTTCTCCTGAATCACAAGTTTCAGGGGGAGGGGAACTATATGTTGTTCTTTCCTGTATCTCCTATGGTGCTGAGCATTGTATCTTTAAGCGTCTGCCGGAGAGAACACTTAAAAACCATCTTATGATCAGATTTAACAAGCACTGTTTAAGTGCCATCTCTATGGATGGTCTTCAGTGGATGGTACATGGAAGATCCAGATGGAATAAGGAAGCTTATTCCTGGTTTCCATTCATGAGGAGTTTATAGCCCAACTGAGAAAAAACAATTCTAAGCCAATGTGTGAAGTGTGGCACGAATTGTCTAGTTTGCTTTTTAAGTATTTAGGTAATTCATTGATAAGAAATCTCTAGTTGAATTGTTGGTTCTTGATCTAAACCTCAAGAGAAGGATTTGAATTCACCTTGGGAAGATGACCCAGCACAGTTCCTAGCACACAAATGTTTGTTGGATGAGTTCCAAGCAGAAGAACTGCATAGACAAGGCATGTGACTGGAACAAGCTCAGAAATCATAAACTCAGGACTGGCAGTGTAAGGGACACTGCTGTTTGCCACTTCCTCCTTCTTAACAACCCCAACTTTTTAGTTATCCGTCTTCCTCCAAATGGTTATGTGCTTTGAGAGTCTGGGCCCTTTCCAGAACCAGGCAATGGATCCTAAATCCCAACCAATCATAGTGGTCAGGTCCCCTTGCCAATGGTTAATTCAGGTGTAGACATGTGACCAAATTCTGGCCAAAGAGCTGTGAAGGTGATCTTCCAGAGTACTTCTGGTAAGGGTTTTGCTCATCACAAGAGAGCCCTCTTCTTCCCTGGACGAGTCCATGTTGCCTGGGATGCCTGGAACTGCAACAGTCATCCTGCAGCCCCAGGTAAAATGGCCCAAGGACCAAGCCTACAGTGTCAAGGATGAGAAAGTGGAAACTTGGAGAGCCTGGGTCTTTGGTGACATTGTCGAGCCACTTGATAAACAGATCCTGGAGCCACCTATATCTGGACTTGTTATATGAAACTGATTTCCTCTTTTCAGTCAGTTAATTCAAAGTTTTCTGTTACCTACAACTGAAAGCAGTTTCCCTTCCTGAGGGCATACTTGGGTTGCCTCTTTCATGGAACATGGCTCACATTTAATTATTCAGAGCTTCTAGTGCACCAGGTTCTCTTCTAGGGGATTCACTAGTATGGGCCCCACACCAACTGTTTGTGGTATGTAATGTTATTAGACCCATGTTTATGAAGAGGAAAGTGAGGCACTGAGAGTTAAAATACCCCAAAAGAGATGCATCTAGTACATGGTAGAACCATGATTCACACCCGGGCTCCAGAGTGCAGTAACTCTTTATTTGTTCCTTATCATGTCCTTCATTTCATAAGCCTCTTCTCTCTGGTGACAGCATCTATTCTCCAGGACAGAGGGCTGTCCACAAGTGCTGGGTGTGTAAGGAGATCATTTCACTCTCAGGATGAGGAGAGAAAGACTGGATGTAAGGCAAAGTGGGGAGTTTGAATTGGGTCAGTTAGGGATCTCCCCTACCTTTGAGTAGGGGAGAGTTGTCATGAAAGCTTTGAAGAGGATAATTCTCGGAGGATTAAAGAGGATTGCCCACTGGGAACTATCATATTAGCTGAAGCATGAGGAGGGAAGAGTCTGACGGTTTCCTGGTCATAGAAATGAGGCGTGGAAGCACAGGATGCCAAGAAAGAGGAGTCAGCAGAATGTAGAGATCAATTGGATGTGAAGGTGCTAGTAAGTGGAAGGGTTATCAAACTGTGAACTGTGTCATGGTAGACTTACAGTTGTGACAAGTTGAGCGTGGGCTCCAAAAATAGAACAGTGAGCTATATAATAACAACTACCATCTCCTTTTATTGAGTGGCCAGTGCTGTGATAGTCGAGTTGCCTTTATTATCTTTGAATCGTGCAAGAGCACTAAGAAGTGAGTGTATTATTTTCCTCAGACAGAGGTTCAGAGGAGGCAGAGACTTGCCTAAGGCCATGTGACAAGCAAATGGCAGGATTCAAACCTGAATCTACCCACTTCATATTGAAATCTGTCTAGTCTTACATTGTTAAAACTCAGCATTTCTGAATTGTGTGTGCTTCCACAAATATATCCCTTCCCCTCAAACAGCCAGAACAAAGGCAAACAGGTTCCTAGAATGAATGAATTTAGCAACAGGTATTTGCAGGAGTCCGTATTCATGTCTCAGGACTGGAGTCCCCTGCAGGGAGTTGGGGTGAACTGGGGCTCTGAATTGCCATGTCACATCACAGTGCCCAGTTAAGGAACCTCAGGAAGAAAGTTGGGGCTTGTGTCTTGGGCGGGTTCTTCATAACTGCACAGGCAGAGCCTTTTAGGCATACAGCAAGGATATGTCAAGCACTTCATGGGGCTCCTGCTCCCATCATTCTCCTTTCAGTTTGTGTCAGGATATTTAATGGTCACCACATTTTAAAAACCCTCAGCACAGCTTGTGGAGAACTCTAGCCAACACAGGTGCTACCTGTATGCCCCCTGCAACCTACTCCCGAACTCTCCCAGACAACTCCCAGCACTGGGCTCCAAGACAGGCTGAGGTATTTGCCTCCCAAGAGGCCTTTGAAAACAGAGTCAAATCTCTTTGGGAAATCTGATGTGGGAACAGATGGAATTAATTAGTTCTTAAGAGACCCTTGAGCTCTGCGTTTCTGCAGATTGACCTCCCCTTGCAGTATACACTGACAAGATCATGGTGTTAATCAATCAGCTCAAACCAAGACCAAAAGGAGAAGTGCCACCCTGCTCACAAGGGAGGGACACAAGTCAGTGAAATGGCAAACTAGAAGCCAGGCCTCCTGCCTCCTAGTCCTTAACTCTTTCCTCATCTCCACTGTGCACAGAGAGAGGTATTGCCTCCACTATTTGAATTAAACTTAATTTGCAATTATTGCTTACATTTATATAGCACCTCAAAGGTTTTAGGGTGAATTCAAATGCAATCATGCTAACTGCCCTGTGAAACTGACAGGACAGCTCCCTCTCCCATGAGGAGGTGGAGAATTCAAGAGGTAAGTGACTCCCCAAAGCTGTACAAATAGAAATAGAACTGAACCCAGGGTTTGAAGCTTTCTATTTGCCTCCAGAATTCTCCCTACTAATGGACTATAAACTTCTGATGGGCAGGAAACAAGTTTGGTTGTTCACCATTGTATACCCAGCACCCAACACAGCGCTTTCCACATAGTCCTTGTCACATGGAGGGAAGGATGGGAAGAAGCAGTGAACAGACAGAAGAAATCTGAAATCTTTTTTTTTTTTTTTTTGAGTTG
>NW_007200493.1:2251-62305 GCF_000164805.1 Carlito syrichta | reverse complement strand
CCGCTCCCAGTCACCGCAGCCTCGACCTGTTGGGCTCCGGTGATCCTTCCACCTCAGTCTTCCAAGTAGCCGGAATTACAGGCATGTGCTACCGTGCCCGGCTGATTTTTGATTTATTGTAGAGATGAGGTCTCGCTGCCCAGGCGGGTCTCAAACCCGCGGGCTCAGGCAATCCTCTCACCTCAGCCTCCCAAAGGCGCGGGATTACGGGCTGAGCCACCGAGCCCAGCTGAAATCTTATTTTTAATAAGACTTCTACTAGAATCCTAGAAAACTGAGTGACTATTATCAATGGCTCCTTACTTAAAGACAAAAAGCTATAACTCTATAGCTGTTTTAAAAGCATTGTTAATTTTTTTAACATTAATGTAAAAAATTGTTTGATTCCTTTAAGAACTGTTAGCAAGAAGACTTGCATAGGGCATAGTAGGCATTCAGTAAATGTTTCTGGAATTTGGTTGGATTTAAATGCTAGGACAGAGAGATAAAAGTAGTTGCAAAGAGTATATGACTGGTATGATTAAAGAATAGATTTCATCCATTATTTGCAAAATAACTTTATCCCTAAATCTAGACCTGTCAATTGAGAAGAATTCAATAACTAGATTACAATGAGATATTGACCTGTACTTCCAGAATCCTTGGTTCTGGAAGAAGAGTAACATGTTCAATTCTCATCAGAATGAGGTTCAATAGCATGCCCTTGCCTGCTGCTTCAGGAAGGATCCTGAGTGAGCCAGTCAGTGCCTGTCATGTGCAGCCAAGTGGAGGGACATAGATGTGAACTTGTCATGGTAACTTTTCTACTGATTGGAAGAATAAATGAGGCTAGAGTGAACCTCCTTGGATTGTAAGGAGGTGAGAATGGGGTAACCAGTAGTGAGGATCAGCGAGAATATAAATTATCTTTTTCTAGGTAAAAAGAGGTATAGAATGTTTGAACTCAAGTAATAATAGAACAAACGCAGGTAAGATGCTGGTTAGAATACTTAGATAAATAGGTAATTAAACAGTTTTGATCATCAAACCAAGAGGGTAGTGTTTGAAAGTAAACTTCTACCTAGGCCAGCGGTTTTAAACTTTCCTAAGAATCCACGTATGAAAAATGACAGATTCTGATTCATTGTGTTGGGAGCAGGGGCCCAAGATTCTCCATCTTAAAACTACCCACAATTTATTCTCCTGCAGGAAGCCTATAGACCACACAGGTCACAGAGGGGCCACATCTCCATAACACTACCCTGGGAAAACACAGCATGTGAAGAGAAGGCCCAAACCACAGCCCACTCCGCTATTCTCACCTTCTGGAAAAACTTTGGAAGGATAAGGGCCATTCTCTGCTTAGGCTTAGTTTAACAACAAAACAAAAACACAGTTTAATTAGTCAGTGATGGATCAAGTTGTTTCCCAAGTAAGCAACTTTCATTATACGACATATTTTTAAAAAATTCTTACATTCTATCCTATTTTTCATTAATTGACAGAAAGCAGCACTTGTTCCCTTTGCCTGATGCCCCTTCTCCACTTTACTCAAATGACAAACCCCTGTTTAGCCTTTCAAATCCATATCATATGTCTTCACCTCTTGTCACCTCCTCAGTCTCTGTCCTCCCTCCCTTACTCTCTCACTAGTAGAATACTATGCTCCCTCTTCTGTGTCTGGCCACCATGCCCTGTGTTAATATTCTATCATAGAACTTACAGCATTATAATACAATAACTATTTACAGATGGACTCCATCACCGTCTGCTTTGTCAGACAAGGAGCTCATCAGTGTGTCTTAGTCATCTTTGTATCTTTGTCTTTTCCTTTCCTAACTCCTACCGTGGCATTTGATGTATGGTAAAATAAATAAATGAATAAAGCCGGGCTCGGTGGCTCAGCCTGTAATCCCGCGCCTTTGGGAGGCTGAAGTGAGTGGATTGCCTGAGCCCGCGGGTTCGAGACCTGCCTGGGCAGCGAGACCTCATCTGTACAGTAAATCAAAAAATCAGCCGGGCGTGGTAGCGCATGCCTGTAATTCCAGCTACTCGGAAGGCTGAGGCAGAAGGATCGCCGGAGTCCAGCAGGTCGAGGCTGCGGTGGCCGGGAGCGGCCACTGCACTCCAGTCTGGGGGACCAAGTGAGACTCCAACTCAAAAAAAAAAATGAATATAATTGAGTGGATTTAAGTTACAAAAGTACAAGGATTTTTGTCTGTTTTGTTCACTGAAATAAGTATCCCAAGTGTTTAGAACAGTATCTATTACATAGAGGGCTTTAGTCAGTAATTATTGAAATAATTCATAAGTGAGTACTCTAACTTACACAGCTAATAAAAACAAAAGCTTGTGCCTGCTATGTTTTTCAGCATTACAGTATAAAATTTTCATAAATTTCTCAGTAATACAGTATAAATTGTCACAGTCTCCTGAACATATTAAGATTGAGATCCCTATTTGATATTTCTGCCACTGAATAGTATGGGGTTTAGCAGTATAGACCAAAGATATAATAGAAAAAAAAGTAGCAATACTGCAAGCATATAACTCATACCCATATAGTTTAGATATAATCAACTTTTTTTAGCCTTACTCATTACATTCTTCTTTCAATGGTAAGCCTGGGATGTGAATAATTTTCTAGGGTAATTTATATGGAATAACAGTAGTAAAAATAGCTTCATTTATTAAGATTCATTCATTAAATGTGCCAGGCATTCCATTATTTGTATCATCTTTGATTTCTTTCATCAGTGTTTTATAGTTTTTAGTATACAGATATTTCACCTCCTTTGTTAAATTTACTCCTAAGTATTTTTAATGCTATTATAAATGGGATTATTTTCTTAATTTATTTTTTGGACAGTTCACTATTAGTGTATAAAATCACTACTGATTTTGTGTCCTGCAGTTTTACTAAATTTGCTTATTAGTTCTAACAGTTTTTTGGTGAATTCTTTAGAGTTTTCTATATATAAGATCCTTTTGTCAACAAAGAGATAATTTCAGCTCTTCCTTTCCTATTTTAATTCCTTTTGTTTGTTTGTTTGTTTATTTCTGTGTGTGGTTTTTGTTCGTTTGTTTTTTTTTGTTTTGTATTGTTTTACCTAATTGCTCTGGCTAGAACTTCCAGCACTATGTTGAATAGAAGTGGTGAGAATGGGCATCCTTGTCTTGTTCCTGATTTTATAGGAGAAGCTTTTTTCTTACCATTAAATACAATGTTAGCTATGAATCTTCAGCATAGTGAGATATTAGCATAGTACCTTTATTGTATTGAGGAGCATTTCTTCTATACCTAATTTGTTGAGAACTTTTATTGTGAAAGAATGTTGAATTTTCTCAATTGCTTTTTCTGTATCTGGGATGATCATATGGTTTTTGTTCTTCATTCTGTTTATGTGGTGAATCACATTTATTAATTGGCATGTGTTAAACCATCCTTGCATCCCAGGGATAAATCCCACTCAATCATGGTGAATGATTCTTTTAATGCATTGTTGAATTTAGTTTGCTAGTTCAGTCATGAACCACATAAAAATGTTTTGATCAATGACAGACCACATATAGAACATAGTCTCTTAAGATTATAATAGAGCTGAAAAATTCCTATAGCCTCCTGATGTTGTAGCTGTAGTAATGTCAAAGCAACAAAGCATTACTCATGTGTCTGTGGTACTGACAGTCATGTAAAAATATAGCAATACAATTACATACAGTACATAATACTTGATACTATATAGTATAGTATTTACTATACTATACTTCATATCATTATTTAAAAATATTCCCCTTTTACTTATATTTTAAAAAGTTAACCATAAAACATCCTCAGGCAGGTTCTTTCAGGGTTTTTTTTTTTCCAGAAGAAAGTATTGCTATCATAGATGGTAGCTTCAATTGTATTATTGCCCATGAAGACCTTCCAGTGGGGCAAGATGTGGAGGTAGAAGATAGTTATATTGATGATACTAACTCTGTGTAGGACTAGGCCTAAGTCTTAGTTTTTAACAAAAAAATGTTAAAGAGTTAAAAAAAAGAAAAAAGTTTATAAAATAAGGTTATAAAGAAAGAAACTATATAAAGCCATATGATGTGTTTTAAGATGTGTTATTACAAAAGTCAAAGAAAAAATTATTTAGAAATCAGTAAAGTAAAAATGTACAGTAAGCTAAGGTTAATTTATTATTGAAGATATAAAATTTTAAAATAAACTTAGTGTAGTGAAGTATATAGTGTTTATAAAGTCTACAGTAGTATAAAATAAGGTCCTAGGTCTTCATATTCATTCACCGAACTCACTCACCGACTCACCCAGAGCAACTCCAAGTCCTGCAAACTTCATTCATGGTAGGTGCCCTGTACAGGTGTACCATTTTTAAATCTTTTATACCATATTTTTACTGTACCTTTTTTATGTTTAGATGTTTAGATACACAACTACCATTATTACAGTTGCCTATAGTATTCAGTGCAGTAATACACTTATGTGTTTGTAGCCTAGGAACAATAGACTTTACTATATAGACTACATATACACATATATGCATATATACAGATATACATGTATACATATACATATATGTGTAGGCTATATAGATTTGTGATAAATATGCTCAGTGATGTTTGCACAGTGATGAAATTGGTTTGTAAACGTCTAGGTTTGTGGAAATATGCTCTATGATGTTTGCACAGTGATGAAATTGCCTAAGGATACATTTATCAGAATGTATCCCCATCTAATTAAGCAACTAATAACTGTATTTTGTTGAAGATTTTTACATTTGTGCTCATCAGGGATATTGAATGTAATTTTCTTTCCTTGTAGTAGCCTTATCTGGTTTTAGCATCAAAGTAATGCTAGCTTTGTAAATAAGTTTAGAAGTACTTCCTCCTCTTCAGTATTTTGAAAGAATTTGAGAAGCATTGGTATTAGCTCTTTTTAAATGTTTGGTAGAATTTAGCAGTGAAGCTATCCAATCCTGGGTCAGTTTTTTAAAATGAGGGACTTTTTATTACTGAGTCTATCTCCTTGCTTACTTATATTTCTTCATGATTCAGTCTTGTCAAGTTATATGAGTCTAGGAATTAATCCATTTCCTCTGTTATTCAATCTGTTGGTATATAATTGTTCACAACAGTCTTTTATGATCCTTTGTGTTTCTGTGGTATCAGTTATAATGCATTCTCTTTTGTTTCTGATTTTATTTATGGGTCTTCTCTTTTTTATTCTTAATCTAGCTAAGAATTTGTTAATGTTGTTAACTTTTCAAGAAACCAACTCTTAGCCTCACTCATTTTTTTCCTATGGTTTTTTTCATCTCTACTTTTTTTCCAATTACTTCTTCCCTGATGTTTTATCTTCTTTCATCTGCTAACTTTGGGTTTAGTTTATTTTCTTTTCCTAGTCCTTGAGGTGCAATATTTGGTTGGTTGTTTGTGACCTTTCTTCTTTTTTGATGTAGTTTATTGCTATAAACCTCTCTCTTAGAACTGGCATTTTCTGCATCCCATATGTTATATGCTGTGTTTCCAGTTTCATTTGTCCCAATATATTTTTTAAATTTCCCTTTTAATTTCTTCCTTGACTCAATTGTTGTTCAGAAATACATTGTTTAATTTTCACATATTTATAAACTTTCCAAAATTCCTCCTGTTATTGATTTCTAATTCCATATCATTGTGGTCAGAAATGATACTTTCTATAGATTGAATTTCAATCTTCTTAAATGTGTTAAGACTTGTTCTTAACAAATGAGCTAATGTGATCTATCCAAGAGGATGTGTTCTGTATGCATTTGAGAAAAAAGGTGAATTTTGTTGCCATTGAATAAAATGTTCTGTATATGTCTGTTAGATCCATTTGGTCCAAAGTATAGTTCAAGTCTAATGTTTCCTTATTGATTTTCTGTCTGGATTATGTCTATTGCTACAAGTGAGATATTGAAGTCTCCTGCAATTATTGTGTTACAATCTCTCACACCCTTCAGATCTTTTAATATTTGCTTTATATATTCAGGTGCTCCTATGCTGGGTGCACATATATTTATAGTAGTTATATCCTCTTGATGAATTGACTTTTTATCATTATATAGTTACCTTTTTCTTTTTTAATAGTTTTTGCTTAAGGCTTGTTTTGTCTCATATGAGTAGAACTACCCCCTGCTCTCTTTAGTTTCCATTTGCATGGGTGTTTTTTTCCATCCCTTCACTTTCAGTCTATGTATGTTCCTAAAGGGGAAGTGAGTCTCTCATAGGCAGTGTGTAGTTGGGTCTTGTTTTTTAAACAACCACTCTATGCGTTTTGATTGGAGAATTTAATTATTTTACATTCAAAGTTATCATTGATAGGTAAGAACATATTACCGCCGTTGTGTTGTATTCTGGTTGTTCTGAGGATTGTTTGCTCCTTTCTTCCTCTCTTCCTTTCTTCCTTTGTGGTTTGATGGTTTTCTGTAGTGGTATGCTCTGAAACTTTTCTTCAGTTTTAATCCAAATGTACAAGGTATTGGGCTCACTGCTCTCTATATATTATCTTTTAATTGTCATATACTTTATTAGAAGTAGTTTTATTACCCCCCATTTTACAGATGAGGAAACTGAGGCTCAATCATAGTAATTTGTCAAGGTACTCAGCTACTAACCAGAAGACCTAGAATTTTCATCTAAGTCTGTCTGAGCCTCTGCTCTTAAGCTTCACAATAACATTGATGTTTTGCAAATTGGAGTGGGTCCTCTTGGGACTTATTCTTGACCAGAAATTCATATATCTTTTTCTAATCATTTCAAAGCAAATATTTTCTTGGCCTTGAACACTTCTGATCTTGAGTGTTCTGAGATCCCTTTCTTTAAAGGGATTTTTTAGTTGGAGGCTGAACTTAGTCAAAACAACAAATTAGGTCAAATGTATGCTTCTTCTGTTCCCCTTGCTTAATTGCATCTGATGAGTGGTCTTTGCAGACATTTAGTTCCAGGCACTTAGCTGTCTCTTACATTTGCTTCCAGTGATCAGGGTCCCTAAGGTTTAAACATATGTTTTCCCAGTGAACTTTTGTCCTCTTTGAACACTGCATTCTGTTCTCGCTTATTAAATTCCAGCTTTCATGACTAATATGCGATGATAGCTCCAGAAATGTTTATATGATGAATTAAAGTGGGCAGGGTCTTCCGCTTACAAATTACTTCAAGATAGAACTCAGATGCCTGCCCATAGAATTGCCTCATAAATGCTAGCATCAAATGGATTTGAGCTTTTACAATTTCAGCTTGTCCCTGGCTGAGAGGCCTATTATTTCTCTGTGTCTCCATAGGTTTTGAGCTCCTAGCCTATTTCTCAAACTGAGGCTGCAAATATTTATGACTCAGTGGGGAAAAAAAACGTGTGACTACTTCTTAAACAAGTAGTGTTAGGAAAACAAGCAGATAGGATGTTTTTCTCTCCCTATCTTGCACATACATGTAAACAAGTGACTCACTGGCAGTGTTTCTGACTCAGGAGAACAGCAATTTCATGATCTCAAGTTTGTTTATGTGCCTTGGATATCAGAAGTTTGTATCAGAACAGAGACACGTTCCAAAAAACTTACTGCCCAGAGACCCAGAATCACTAGAGGCCTTCTCGACGTCGGAAGGTATTTGCTTTATAAAGTAGAGGCATATGTGGGTCTGTGCCATGTTCACAGCTATAAAACAAACTGAAGAGTGTTAAGTGTGACTTCTCAGGGAAAAGGAGTCTGAAACCTCTTTGATTATTATTTCTGGAGGAGTAAATATTTCAGTAGAAAAAGAAACTCCTTTGTACCAACTCTCTCTGAGCTTCTTGGCACTTTTTAATGTTTCAAGTAACAGCTGAAACTACATTAACCTTCTCTGTTCTAATTGGAAGCATCTGTGTGTTGCAGAGTTAGAATTTTCAGTTTCTGAAGTGATTTTTCTGCTTGGACAGAGGTGTCGATTTCAACTGAAATTCCCATCTACCATGCCTTTTTTTCCTTATGATTATAAAGTGTTCAGTCAGCTAGTGATGTGATGGAGATAGAGGGCATTCTTCAGCTTTTCCAGATACTCATGCTTTTTAGTGAAAACTGTACTTCAGCCATTTACACACCTTATCAGGATTCTTCTTACTCAAGGAGAACAGATGGAGAAACTCCCCCAGCCCTTGGAATTTGACTTGAACAGTTTTTTCCTGCCAAAATATCTCATAATAAAAAATATCTCATAATCAAAAAAGAGACTAGAGCAATGTATGAGATTTGCAAATTCCAGGAAGAAAAAAAAGAGTAATTAGAAACCTATTTCAGTTCCTTTCTGTGTCAGTAGAAGACTGTTTTTACAGGGCTTAGTGTTTTTAAATTATCTCCTGAACCTTCAACAAGAGTCAGGAAGCCATAATGGTTTCTTATCCGCTTTTCCTTGCTACTGTTGCAGCTTATCTCAGTGATATTATCTCAACTCATTGAGCCTCACTAATCTCAGGTATAAATGGTGGCAGCTTCAAATCTATGTTCTTGCAATTGTTCCACAGACAACAGCAGGCCTTGCTAGATTGGAATCATGGAATTATAGAGTTTGAGAGGTTATCTGATCTACCTTCTGCATCTGACCCCTGGGAAAAAGGGTCTTAGATAGATAGCTAGATATAGTAGTAGAGAAACTTCTATTGCACTTGTTCTACCTAACTGCTCTGCTCCCACATTCAGGAAGGGAGAAAAAGGAGTTGTCCATCTGTTCAGAAACCCCCTTCTGAAATATATACTATGTTTGTAGGGCCATATTAGGGAACCATGGAAATCAGTGGAAGTGGAGGATATGGTTTCTGCCCTTCTCATACTTCAAGTCTAGTTGGGGGGAAAAACCATCCTACAGCAGCAAGAGGAAGGCAGAAAAGGGGGAGGACCAAAGGGACCTAGAATAGGGGACCCAGGCCTGGCTCTCCTGCTGTTTCTCTCTGTGATTTAGCCATTCCAGGCCTGCTTGTTCTGTGATTCTCCTCAGCCCTTAAATAATGTCTGTTCCACCTCATTGTAAGGTTGTGATTTTCTTCCCCCCTAGTCTAACTAGATCAGAAAACTCCGCTGGATCAGAGAGAAGGTCTTTTTCATACTTGTTTTCCATGTGCTTAGCCTAATGCCTGGCACAAAGAAGAATGCATGAAGTTAGTTCAGGGCCAAGGCCATTGTTAACTTCAAGCATGGGAAATCAAGGAAGCTCTGCCCACTCAAAGGGAAGGCCACTGATAGAGTCACATGGACAGATGCCACTGTTCAGAGACCTTTGTACCTCGCTCTAAAGACAGGAGCACTTCACAACCACTCAGTCTTCAACATTTTAAAATTTAGCTGGAGGCCAGGTACCATGACTTAAGCCTATAATCCCAGTACTTTGGGAGGCCGAGACGAGAGGATTGCCTGAACCCGCGGGTTCGAGACCAGCCTGGGCAACATGGTGAGACCTCATCTCTACAATAAATCAAAAAATTAGCTGGGCATGGTAGCGTACACCTGTAGTTCCAGTTACCTGGAAGGCTGAGGTGGAAGAATCACTGGAGCCCAGCAGGTCAACGTTGGGGTGGCCGTGAGCGTGCCACTGCACTCCAGCTGGGCGACGAGGTGAGACTCCAACTCAAAAAAAAAAAAGTTAGCTGGGTGTGGTGGCACATGCCTCTAGTCCCAGCTATTCAGGAGACTGAAGTGGAAGGATTGCCTGAGCCCTGGAGTTTCAGGCTGTTGAGACTGCAGCCCAACAAAAATAACACCAAAAAGGGTTGTGAGCCAACCATTTGTCAGTTATCTGTGGACACCCCATCTCACACTTTAGTCACACTGTTCTGTGGATCTTTCACAGAATGCAGAGGAGAGTGTGATTTGTAAGTTCCTCTGGCATGGACAGTTACTTCAGTTCAGCCTCTCAGCCTCACCAGGTGCTGAGCCTGCAGAGCCCTGAGATTTCTTGGACCTGCTTCCTGGGCTTCTTAGACCTACCTGCTTTTCCTGCTGTACTCTTGACTCTGGGAGACTGCTACTGAGCTTTAAAAATAGTCTTTTGTGGGTTTTCAGAGGACAGTTTCCCTTCCTGCCAAAAATGTGTGGAATGGTGGTTTTGTTGGCAACAGTGAGCCTTTGTTACAGAGTTGAAAGTGCATATCCCTCCTCCTGAGCCCGACCGCAGTGGTTTGCCTAATGTCACTGACCCTGTTTTAATTAAGTCCTCCTTTATTGTTGGACTTGGTGCCAAGAAGCCTAAATGAACATTGTCTCCTTGAATAGACAAGCAGACAATCTGTTAGGGTGTTTTTCCAATTCTATTTTAGGACATTTCTAAGGGTCACTCCTCTGCAGGCTGAGATAAGGGTTAAGAGTCTTTTTCTCAAGAAACAACATTCTTTTAAGTGAACATTATCTTTGCTTTTTTTCCCTCTCTCTCATGTAACTGAATTCAAACATTCAAGAAGACTTTTCTGGCTCCTGGTGGAAACCGGAGATGGCAATGTAATTTACAGGCTTTTGTTGGATGAAGGGAACTTCACCTACACTTGCCCTTATGAAATTCCACAGACTTTGAGTTTTAAGAAACGTTCAGGGAAGGAATTGTGATCACCACTACTTATGGCTATGACAAAAAATTGGATAAGTTGGTATATTAGCTTCCTATGACTGCAGTAACAAATTACCACAGATTGGGTGGCTTAAAACCATTTTGAGATTTATTTTCTCACAGCTCTAGAAGCGAGAAGTCCAAAATCAGGTGTCAGCAGGACTGTGCTCCCTCTGAAACTGTCAGGGTGACTCCTGGCCTTCCTCTTCTAGCTGCTGCCATTTGCTGGCAGTCCTTGGCATTCCTGGGCCTGGGCATCACTCCGATCTCAATCGTCACAATAAATTTGAGAAGAAATGACAGGACAAAGAAAATCTGACTGGAGCAGTAAATTGTCTAGGAGAAGCACTTGGGGATATATGGGTGGTGTATAACACGAAAAAAACAAGGGTTACTTCATTAAGTATGTTTACTCAGTCCATCACAGCCTTCAGTTCCCAGTCTGAGGTGATAAAGGCTATTTTCTGGCCCTGGTGTGGAGAGGGTGCCCCTCCCAAGGAATCTTGATCACTTGCTGCGTACAAGAAGAGGCAGGTCAGCTCACCCTTTCTGGAACTACAGTTTCCCCAATGTTTTCAATATACTTATCAGGCATATTTGGGGATGGCATGTCCTTTACTCCTTCAGATTTTAATGTATCTTCTTGGAGGACACAATTCAAATAGCTTAGAGTTTACTCTCACTCAGAAAATATTTGGCTATTTTATCACTCACTACCGTAAGTAACCAGGATCAGTGGTCATTTTTGGAGCATTTACCAAGTGCCAAGCACTATGCCGTGTGCCTGATGTGTATTATTTTATTTAGTCTTCACAGGAATCCTTTGAAGTAAGCATTATAATATGCCCAGTTTACAACTGCCAAAATAAAGGCCCTGATTGGTCTCATTTCAGCACCCGTATTCTGAACCACTCACCATACATAAGTCAGGGGAGAGTGATGTATGTTCCCAAGTAATTTTCTGCAGGTTCTCAAGTTCACTTACAGTATAATTTTTAGATATAGATATTTCACTTAAAACTTTTTAGGCATATGCTGTATTTTATGTAAAGCAAGACATCTATTTATTTGAACCCTGGATTCCATAGGTTGGCAGCTTGCCATATTCACTGCATTTCTTTTTCCCTTTCTCAAGTGCCTAAATTGATTCCCTGAAGTAAACAGGAAAAACTTAGGAGAAGTAATCAGTAGCTAAAATTATTTTTGTTTTTGTCCTGTTCCAGTTAGTGGCTATTAAAAGCAAAATCCCCATGACTGCTTCTGTCCCAGATGCCCATCTTCACAGCCCCAGGAGCAGCGAAAGACTTCTGTTCTAATGATTCCTCATGACTCAGAGGAGTCTTTAGCCTTGATGAGTGTTCAGGTTGCATTAGCTCACTGCAGGATGTTTAGCGCCTTGGGATCCCCGGGCAGCCTATAATTTGCTCAAAAGCTGGAAGTGTCTCTGCACCTCTGCAGAGCCAGGCACCAGGCTTCCTGGAGCTTCCCACCTTCCTGCCTCCCTTTGTGCCTCAGAGCAGGATAATAACATCGCACTTTAAACATGTCACACCAGTTATCAAAGGCACTGCCTCACAGGGCATCATGCATTGAGGGGTGGGGGGGGGAGTCTGACTCCTTCTCAAGGAGAGAAGATTGAAACAGACCCAGCTGTGGAATACGGAACACTCCTTGGCACCTAAATTACTCCCCCAATTATCCATAAAGGGCTGCCAGGAAACCAAAGTGGCGTGCGCTCAGGAAGCCTCACTTTAAACACTCCTCTCAGCCTTACCATATCAGACAAGGTTAGACAAATATTAAGATTCACGTGTCTGCAGGGCTTTGCAGTGTGTAGGGGTTTTGCAAACTTGCCTTGTTTGTTCCTCACAGTCATTCCGTAAAGGAGAAGCCATTGCCCTGTTGTATCGATGAGAAAACTAAGGCACAGAATGACAAAGTGACTAGCTCCAAATCATACCCCTAAAGGGGCTATGTTTCTGGGATCCAAGAGACTGGTGTTCTGATCTCACCTCCACCTTCATATCACTACCTGTTAATCTCATCTGCCAAATGATGGTGATGCCTATTTGATAGTTGCTTGAGCATGACAATCACCTACACAAAGGGCCTGCCAGGATCCCTGGAACAGATACTCAAAATAGCTAATTGAATATGTGAATGAATGTCACCTTTTTGTAATTTCTTTCCTTTTCAGGCTGCCCTTGATCTCTTTTCTCATTGAATATTAGCTCTTGCAGGGAACATGGAAAACCTTTTCTACCAATTGTGCAGTCCCAAAGATCCTTTTATTTTGCCCCCAAGGGTAACCCGCGTAATGAAAGATTTTCTACCTGCCATACTTTATTACAACCACTTTGCTTCACTGATAAAAGGCACACGTAACAACCATCATGGCCCCTGACAAACAAGCATATTGAAGTGGTGTAATTCCAGTTAAAATAATTCATTATTACATACTAACATTTACCAAGCAGATACCTCACTGGACACTGCCAGCATTTGAGCCCAGGTGATCTGACTTCCAAGCCTACACTCTTAATCACTGCACTGAGATTAGCAGCACTAAGATCTATCATTTGCTGAGTGTTTACTACATGCCAGCAGACAGTAATACTCTCTTTAAATACATATTATCTTATTTAATCATTACAACAAAAGTGTGAAGCGGATGGCATCACTTCCTCCATCTCACCCATGAAGACCTGAAGCCTGTGAAAGGGAAGTAACTGTTTTCTTTTTTTGGAGTTGGAGTCTCACTCTGTCGCCCAGTCTGCAGTGCTGTGGTACACTCACTGCCACTCCAGCGTCAACCTACTAGGCTCCGGTGAGCCTTCTGCCTCAGCCTTCCAAGTAGCCGGAACTACAGATGCATACTACAATGCCCGGCTAATATTTTATTTATTGTAGATACAAGGTCTCGCCAAGTTGCCCAGGCTGGTCTCGAATCCACAGGCTTAGGCAATCCATTCGCCTTGGCATCCCAAAGTGCTGGAATTACAGGCTGAGCTTACAAGCCTGGCCCGGAAGTAGCTTTTTCATAGCCATATAGCTGGTAAGTGGCAGAGCCAGACTCTGAACCTAGGTGCTGCAGATGCAAAGCATGTGTATTTAACTTCCAGTCTATGCTACATTCCCTCTGACATTTCTCTAAAGCTTTGAGTTGCTTGAAGGCTTATCACTTGTCAGCGGTTTGTATTACTGAAAATCACTTGAAAATCCCCATTTCAGGCTCAAGGACTCCTGTGGGTCTCAGGTCTCAGGTCTCCAGGTGAGACTAACCAGGTCTACATAGGAGTACCTCCTGAGGCACTCCTGAAGCCACCCGCAAGGAATGCAGAGGGGTGAGTGCCTGCATTCCTCAGTTGATCAGACCCCCATGGAAACTGATAAGAGCCAACCCTGTCACCAGTTACTGCTGGAGAAAATAGTGTCCCCTGAGTGAAAAATTGCTAAACCTGAAAATAGGTTGCTGAGGGCATTGAAAAAGAGGTTTTCTTCTCTGGCAGTATCTTCTTTGAACTGGCCTAGATACAGTTCTGCCAGGAACAGGTTGGATGGGCAAGAGACCCCGCCCCTTGGAACCCGCAGGGAGCTGCAACCCATTTGTTTATCATCATAATCCCTCACCCTGCACATTTTACTTCCTTAACATACCTCAAAGAAAAATATTTTATTAGTGTCCCCAGTGTGCATTTCTTTTTGGTACACTTCACTCCACACCTCTAACTGTTTGTCAGGAACTAGATCCCTGAGAGAACAGGCACTCTGAGTTAGTAGAAAGAGCACTGGACTCAGGATCCTGGTTCAAGCAGGCCCATGTGCTTATGAGCTGAGTGACCTTAGACAAGTCACTTCACCTCTCTGAACTTCAATACAGCTCAAAATTCCTATCCAGGACAATCTAGGGATTATTTGTAGCTAGCTGCAGTTTAGGTAATAGGTGGAAAAGCACTTTGAGAAGGAATTAAGAGCTCTTTATGCATGTCAAAAGGTGTGATTTTTGCAGTGTGTTCTCTGCAGTGCATGGACTCATACATGCAAAAAAGAAATAGTTTTTGGAAATTTTAGTAGCTCAAGTTTAAAGATTTCAATATGTGTCTCTCTTCCTTCTCCTTATTCTCAACAAGGAGGGCCTATTTCATGTACCAGATTATTTCAGTAACACACTTTTCCTGTATTTAATTAATCACACCAGAGCTTTGTTAAGGTCTCAGATAGTGAATGGATCTTACCCCTTAGTTTGCTTCCTCCATTGATGAGTTGTTAAGAGTCTTCTCTTTCTGGTAAGGGAGAAGGAGCCATCTAAAAAAAATGAAAGTTTCCTCCTTAAGTGTAAAATTCATTTTCAAAAGGAAAACTTATGCCTTGTTTTTAGAGCTTTTCCTGCCTCAACTGATTCTAAATGGTCTTTAGCTCAAAATAATATATAGGCCAAAGAGGCATATTTTGGAGTGCCAAATCTGGTACCCTTCACCTGAAACTTGTACTCAAACCTTATGAGTAAGATAGTTCAGCCACCCACCCTGGCTCCCTTCCATGTTGAATCAAGCCCTGCAACTCCAAGTCTTAAGCTCTAGTGTTTTCCTCTTCCCTGGGTTACTCACCAACCTCCATGTGCTCATTTCCCCACTCGCAGTCACAGGACACAGCACAGCCCATGTGATCCCACAAGCATGATATGACATAGCACACGTGCAAGCTGCCTTTTCTCCAAATCTCATCTGCTTCATTCCACACTTTTCATCTTCATCCCTCAGCTATCAGTATCCTCGTTCATTCATTCAAAAATTATGTATTGAGCATCTATTATGGACTAAGTCTGAAGATACAGATTTAATATCTTTGTTGTTGAACAGACTTTGCCCTCATGAAGTATACAGTTTCATGAGGGGAGGGGATATTAACCACGCAAATACATGTGATAAGTTTGTGTGTGTCAGGATGGGGTATTTGAGAGCAGGGAGCTTCTACTTTGACTTAGAAGTTATCAAGAGAATGAGAAGGAATTAACTAATAAAGAGTGAGGAGAAGCAGATGTATTAGGCAGAAGAAGCAGTATGTGAACTGGCCCAAGAGTAGGAAGAACATGAAGAAAAATGCGGCACCTGGAGGAACAGAAAGAAAGCCAGTGTGTCTGATGAATGGAGAGTGAGAGGAGAGTGGAATGAGATGAAGAAGTTGATAAGGGCCACACAGGGCCCGGTAGGACTACAGTCTTTATTCAAAGAGCCATGGGAAGACACTGAAGGATTTTTTAGCACTAGGGGACTTTGATTTCAGGAACATCACTCTTGTTACTACATAGAAAATAGATTGAAAAGAGAGAAGAAAGGTTTTTATAAAGTCATTATGGCACTCTAGGCAATAGATGCTGGAAGCCTGGACCAGGGAGGTGGTGTTATTGATGAAAGAGTGGATGAACCAGGAACTGTTTAGGAAATAGAATTGAAGGAGTTGGCAATGGGTCACTTTAAAGGAGAGAGGAAAATGTCAAGAATGATTTTGGGGGGTTGGGATTATTAAAGTAAATATATGGGTAATATTCACTGAGAAAGGGAGCAGGAAAGAGAATCCATTTTGTTTGGGGTCTTTGTTTTGTCTTGTTTTTGAGTCATAGGGGTGGAAGATTAGATCATAAATTTGGGTTGGGATATGTTGAGTTTGAAGTACCCTTGAGATATGCAAAGGAAGATGTCAGATATGCAGTTAAATAGAAGTCATTAATAGAGCAATGACTCTAAAACCAAGGATGATTTTGTTTTCCCAGGGGACACTTGCCAATGTCTGGAGATATTTTTGGTTGTCATAATGGGTGTGGGTAGCTACTGGCATCTAATGAATAGAGGCCAGTGATGCTGCCAAATGTCCTACAGTACATAGGACAACCCCATCCTTCACAGCAAAGAATTATCCAAACAAAAATACCAGTAGTGCCAAAGGTGAGAAACTCTGCTTTATAGATGTTTGGGAGTCATTGGCCAAAAATCCTTGGGCATTGATTAGATCACATAGAGAAAGAATAAGAGTAAGAAGAAAAGTGGGATGGTACAAACTTTTAAGGAACTTTAATGCATATAATGACTTTGGGGAGAATATTTAGGTGGATATTTATATAATGAATGAATGACTTACCCAGCATAAGAGACTGAGAAAGAGCAGCCAGAGAAGTAGGAAAAAAACTCAAAGAAAATGAAGTCATAGAAGCCAAAGGTTAGGTAGGAGAGTGATTAAAAGTACCAGATGCTATTCAGAAGCCAAAGGAGCTCATGGCTGATAAGTATTCATTGCATTTAGGGATGTGGAGATCATTGGTAACCTTAGCAAGAGCGGTTTTGGTTGAGATGATGTTGAGAGACATTGCAGTGGTTTGAGAAAGGAGTCGGAGATGAAAAAATGGAGGCAGCTGGTATAGGCAGAGTTTTTAAGAAGTTTGGCAATGGAAAGGAGGCGAGTGAAAGAATAGTCCTGGCAAGTGTGGGTGTCAAGAACAGTTTGGGGTTCAGTGGTTTATTTTTTGTGGCTGTTTTATTTTGTTTAAATTTTTATTACATGTAAAATAAGCAGAATATTATAATAGACTTCTAGGTACTCTGGCTTCTATGGACTCTGGATTCTGTTTTACTTCTTAGATGAGTAATGTTTGTTCTAAGAGAGAGTTAATTTGGCTGGACTCAAATGCCAAACTCTGTCTCTCTTAATCAGCAATAATTGAAATCTCTACTCAGTACTTTCAGCTTCCAGCTGCAGGGTTCTTTTTGCCAGCCCCTGGGTATGCATAGTTTAATGGTCAGTCAATGATTTGGGCAGATTTCATACACAGTTCTGGGGGTTCATTCCCTCTGCAGCTCCTTATCTCCCAGAATCTTCCACCCTTCATTTCCTGGCTGCTTTTACAGCCCCAGCATTAATCTCTGATACTTCAACTTAGTAGGATTTTGGTTTTTTGATTCCCCAAGTTATTTGCAGATTGGACTGCCCTCAGGCAAAAAATTGCAAGCTTGCAGATCTCAAGAGGTGTAATTCCTGCTTTCAGAGGTAGATTCCCCTTTTCATTTCTGCCTGCTTTTGGCCAACCTCCATTGCCTTAAACACACACACACACACACACACACACACACACACACACACACACATTTTGCAGGTTGGCTCACAACTGGCATCCCCCCCTTTCTATGCCCAGCTGCACCCCCACTGCAGGGACCTCACACATATGTGTCTGGACACCCCAACCCATATGTCCAAGTTCTAGTCACAGCCCAAGTCGTAAGGGTTCAGCTATTGCCATGAGGTCTGTACTTGGGAGGAGGGACCTGGAGAAGAGACTCAAACAGTCCTTAGAAACAGTCTTCAGGACCTTGGGTCAAAGAATTCTAGGATCTTGGGTACCTAGTCTTAAGGGAGGAAGGGAGGATGCAGACTCTGATGCATACAGGCTCCAGGTGGGCACAGCCCTAGACTCCTTGCCTTGTGGAGAGAAGCAATTAAAGGAAGGCTGGAGCAGGACCCTCTAAACTGCTGGGGCTTGAACCGAGATTCGTCTTGACTAGACCTATGTGCAAAATTAAGCGATTCAATACACAGTACTGTGGACTTTGCTCTGTACCTAGTTTGACTGCCTGGTTTCTCCTTGTGTATGTGCTTTGTTTCTTTCAGTGGGCTGTTTATCACCATTCATGACAAAGGTCACATTGCAACAATGCTGAACTCTTGGCCAGAAGACAATATCAAGGTATGATCCCGTTTTCATTCTATTGCTCCATTGTTAGGTGAATCCTTTCATCCTCCACCAGAGTCACGTCCAGCTATAAAGTGAGTCATTGTGACACTGAAGGCAACATGCTGCTCCCTGTCCCCAAGCCATATACCTATTACAGCCAGCACAAATGCACCACAGAGTAAAGGTTTGCGCTAATCAAACACCTATGTGAAATTGCCTTTTATTATTATTATTATTATTATTCAGGCAACTTGGTGAGACCTCTACAATAAATCAAGCCAGGCGTGGTAGCATGCACCTGTAATTCCAGCTACTTGGAAGGCTAAGGCAGAAGGATCGCTGGAGCCTAGTGGATTGATGCTGGGGTGGCCATGAGTGTGCCACTGCACTCCAGCCTGGGTGAGGGAGTGAGTTTCCATGGTCAATGTGCAGAAATCAGGCATGGACCTGCTTCTTAAATAGCTGACATGTCATGAGGAAAACAAGACATAGACACCAAAAAGGTGGAACTTGGTCAGAGATAAACGAGGTACACAAGAAGAGCTGAGGGTCTGTGAAAAGGCAGAGATGACTTTTAGCTTGAGGAGACTCTGGGATGACATGGGGGGAGTGACAGTGGAGCTGTGCCTTGAATTCAGGGGTAGAGTTTGGATAGTTAGACATTGGAGAGACTGGGATGTAGGGTGAGGACATTCTGTACCAAGGGAAAAAGTTGGTGATGAACAGTATCTTCACACTCGTACACAGCAGTGTGGGGATGTGGGGCATCAATTCAGCGTGACAAAATAAACCTGGCACTTCTTCCTGGAGTATCAGCTTTCCTCAAAAAAATTCAAGGTGAAATATTTTTATATAACCAACAGTATATATGTGGAATGCAAAGCTGTGTTAATTCTTAAATATGAAACTTTGTAGAAATATGTTAGCCTCTGGCTAAATTCCCAGATCTCTTCCTGCTATAGGGACATCTATGGAAGAGTTTGAGGGACTCTGACATCTAAGATCTTTGACACTTCTGGAAACAAAATGGGCAAAGCAAACGTGCAAACCATCTACTGGCTAGTTGGTGAGAACATTTTTGGCACATGAGCTGGGGTGGGGCTGGAGCTGACAAAGCACAGCATAAGCAATGCTCAGGGCCACACGCACACCACCCTACCTCGACTGGAGGGCCATGGCACTCACCCCTATTTTCTCTCCAGAGACTCCTTTCGCCTTTCCTCCAGTTCCTTGAACACCCCCACCCTCACCACTCTCCAGTTTCTTCCTCTCTGTGTCCAACCCTCTTCTGGCCCTCTCTGGAGAACGTTAGCATTTAGGACCAGAGCCAAGGGTGGGGTGGTGGAGGAAGACCTTGGCTCTCAGGAGGCAGACTTGGGCCACAGCCAAGGCCCTCGGACTTACAGTCCTGACTCATTTTGTACATCTCTGTCTGGGTGTGATTTTGCCTCAGCTTCTCCTTCTTACTTTTCTGCTTAGACTCCAGTTATGCACAGATTTTGGTCCCAGGCCCAGAGAAGCAAGTTTCTGGACATGTCTAGGAAGAATCTATAAAATCTTGAAGACATGAAGGGAAGCCAGCTTACTTGATGGGCCAACCTGAGAGGACATGCTGCAGAGGTGCTGCAAACTAATTTTTTGCACATTCCTGGACAGTTCATGAGGAAACCTTACACAGAGAGGCCTGCAGCCAATGCTTGCTAAGTTGAATGGACTCAGTCGACAGGCATAGGGTCTTTTGTGTTCTGGGCACTGCGCCAGGAGCAGGGAGATGGGTCTCCACTAATACATTTGGAGCTTTGTGCAAATTATGAGGAATTAGAAAGAATGATGAAAAGGTACCCCTCTTTAACCAGTAAGAAAAAGGCACCCTTCCCTTCAAGCAGGCACAGGGCTTGGTGAAGGGCTCAAGGGCTAGATCTCAAGTGTCAGTTGCTCCTCTTGTCAGGGGACAAGTTAACACAATGCATCAAGAGCCCTGCTGTGAAGGATGCAAAATTTAAAAAAAAAATAGATCCTACCCTTAAATTGCTTCATAGTATGGGTGGGAAACCAACATACAAATTCAAAATGGAACCTTAGGAGCCAAATATCTATTGACTTCAATAAATATATTTTGAGAACCTTCTAAATACTGAGTGCTAATTACCAGAGAGATGGAGATAGTAACTGTTGTGATTTTAGAAGAAGAGAAACAAGGACTTTGGGCACCCTAGAAGAGGAACCCAAGCAGGCCCAGACAAAGAGAGACACCCGGAGCCTCTAAGGAGCATGTGAGTTGCATGAGCAGATCTGGGTCAGTTGCATTCAACCACCCTTTAGTAAACATCTCTGGGAGCTCCCTGAGGTTCGGATACAAGGAAGGTGTATGGCGCTCAAAACTCAAGGGACTTGAAGCCTCTTTAGAGAAACTGACCGAGAAACAATGACAGTACAGTGTGTCTTTGCTGCTGAAAAAAGCCTGAGCATGGGTAGCAGAGAGGCAACTGGCCGTAGTACCTCAGAATACTGAGGCCACCTCCACCCTTTATTCCTGCCTCACTTAGGATAACCTGGAGGTCAGTCCCAGTGACTATGGTGGAATTAGACCCAACTTTGCCATAAGATAGACTTGGGGTTCTGGTCATGACTCTTCCACACACCTGCTGTGTATGCAGACATCCCCCTGAGCTTTGTTTTTCTATTGTGAGGATGAACTGTGATAAAGTCTGTACACACTGAAGGGTACTTGAATGGATGTTGTCATTACTGGAGGTGGCAGAGGTGGCTTTGGCATACTCAGCAGTACAGAACATAAGGGCAGCCATGGGGTGGAGGGGGGATCGCTTACCTGGGAATTACAGGCCACAAGTAGGCAGTCAGATGATTTGGTCCCTAGACATATTTAATTTGACTGTTAGTGGTTTTGAAAAGTTTGAATTTGTAGGCAACATTTTTTTTTTTGAGGTGGAGTCTCATTCTGTCACCCAGGCTGGAGTGCAATGGCACACTTACAGCTACCCCAGCATCGACCTGCTGGACTCCAGCAATCCTTCCGCCTCAGCCTTCCAAGTAGCTGGAACTATAGGCACACACTACCATGCCCAGCTAATTTTTGATTTATTGTAGAGACGAGGTCTCAACAAGTTGCCCAGGCTGGTCTCAAACCCATGGGCTCAGACAGTCCACTCTCCTCAGACTCCCAAAGTTCTAGGATTACAGACTGAGCCACTGAGCCCGGCCTGTAGGCAACATTTTAAGATCAGGAGATTTCATAAAAATTATATGCCAAAACATTGGGTTTCTGGCTTCTCTGGAAAAACCAGGAGCTCTGAATGTTGTGCCTATAGCTTGGCACATAAACAAATCAACTTTGGCTGACTAGACTGCCCCAGCTCACCCCTGCCCACTCACCAGCATTTTTCTGATGGTTACCCTTCCTACACCCCTAGGGTATCCTTTCAAAAGTTCAGAATGTTCCAAGCTGCAGTCTTTCCTGTTTCCTGATGTGTTTTCTCCAGTTGCCTTAAAAAGAGGAGAGGAAGGAGGCTGGGCGTGGTGTCTCATGCCTATAATCCCAGCACTTTAGGAGGCTGACTCAGGAGGAACACTTGAGCCCAGGAGTTTGAATCCAACCTGGGCAACATAGCAAGACCTCACCTCTCCAAAAAGTAAAAAGTTAGCTGGGCATAGTGGTGCACAGAAGACTGAGATGGGAGGATCACTTGAGTCCAGGAAGCTGAGGCTTCAGTGAGCTAGAATTGTCCCACTGCACTCCATCCTGGCCAACAGAGTGAGACCCTGTCTTGAAAAATAAATAAATAAATAAAAGAGAGGAGAGGAAGGTCTCCCCACCTAGGTAGGGAATCTCTGCTCATTATCCTTTTCTGGCACTGTGGAGCTCACGCAGGACTTCACTTTCACTCTGTTTGGAGTCACTGTGATCACAGTGGAGTAAGGACCCCCTTGTGAAGCTCCTAAGTGGGTCTTGAAGCATGAGTAGGAGTGTGACTTTTCTCAGATGGGCAAGCTGTGACTTGCCCAAGGTTACTCACAAATAAGTGTTAGTGCCCAGTCCAGATCCCTGCTGCTGAGGCACGGCTCCCACAGCTACTGAGTGGGGGACAGTTTTTCAAGCCGCAGTTTTCTTTGGACCCTGATGTTGCTGGCTGCTCAGCTGGGGAGGAGGGGTTGTTCAGAGGAGCCTCTCAATCAATTCAGAAGGTAAAAAATGACGTTCTGTGGTTTCTCAGCAAGAAAGCAGAGCTGCAAACTGAGATGTAAGAAACACAGACTGAGAAGGGGATGGAGCCAAAGCCTAGGGTTTTGTGGGCCCTGCTTGTTCAAGAAGAAGGGACTGGCCAGGCTAGGCCACCCTGAGCTGGCTGGTGTAAATCACAAGGAAGAACGAGAACTACTCTTCTGACTCCCACAGTGGCTATTACCTGGAGCTGAAAGAAAAGCTGAAAATAGCCCCCTCCCCAACCGTTTCCCCCAGCTCCTAAATCCCTCACCTCAGTCCCAGCAGCTCTGGGGGAGGAGATGCTGAGGTGTAGATGGGTAGTGGAGCCAAGAGACCATCCTCCACCACAGGGTACCAGCCTCTTAGGTGCTGAAACTTGGAATAGATAACTAGTGCCAAGGGTCTATCCATTGTGCGCAGGCCCACCTGTGCTTAGTGTCAGAGGTTGGATTTCCCAGGAAACCGTCCCCAAAATAGAAGTCAGCATACTAGGGGATGCTCTTGGGTCAACCCTATGAAAGGGAAGAGAGCAGGACAGAGTAGCGGGAGAGGTTGGGCTGCAGCACGGTCTCAAGGAAGGCTCATGTCACAAAAAATAGGGTGCAGCACCTTCTCTCTGATCTTGCTCATCTATACCCCGTCTGGACTTTGTCCAGCACAGAAGTCTCTCTGTGCTCTCTGTTGGATCTGTCACACTGGCCAGCATCTGTGAGTATGCATCATCGCAGGCACCGAGCTTAGTGCTGATGAATCAAAGATGACACAACCTATTACTTGCCCCTAAAGAGCTTCAAGCCACTGTGAACCACAGGGAAATGTGCATGACTATCATACAAGGAAGAGCGCATCAGGTGCTGTAGGAGATGAAAGTGCTGTGGGCATTCAGGGGAGGGAGTGATAACTTCCAGAAAGGAGGCTTCCTGGAGGGAAGTGCCTTTGAACTGTTTCTTAAAACACTCAAGGATGGTAAGATTTATATCAAGGCAAAAAAGATCAAGAAGTAAAATGGCATGTGTTTAAGAAAGTGCAAATCTTGTACAAAATTGGAAGTGTTTAAGTTTGGATGGAGCATGGAGAGGATGAAGGGAAAATTCAAAGAACAGATTGGGCCTAGTTCATGGCAGGCCTTGAATGGCAATCTAAGATGTTTGACTTTTATTTTATAGGTATCAGGGCCCACTGCAGATTTGGGGACAAGAAAGTGATACATCTGAGCTTGCTTTTGAAAAATGAAACAAAATGGGAAAAATCTAAGAGTAGAGAGAGCAATCAGGAGACCCCATAGTGGTTCAAGGGAAAGTGGATGGGCTGAGCCAAGGCAGTACGCATCATCGCAGTACGCATGGCGCAAGGATCAATGTCAACGTTGGAGCAAATGGCAAAAGTAGGGAGCAGGAAAAATCAGGAGAACTTGGTGACCAATTGACTAATGACAGGGGAGTCAAAGCAGATTGGATGGTTTTGAACTTGGGAGACACAGGGTAACAGACAGTAAAAGTAAAACGTCTCAGGTTGGGCTTGGTGGCTCAGTAATCCCAGTGCTTTGGGAGGCTGAGGTGAGTGGATAGCCTGAGCCCATGGGTTCGAGACCTGTCTGGGCAACTTGGTGAGACCTCATCTCTACAATAAATTAAAAATTTGCCTGGCGTGGTAATGCGCCCCTGTAGTTCCAGCTACTTGAAGGCTGAGATGGAAGGATCGCCAGAGCGGCCACTGCACTCCAGTCTGGGTGACAGAGTGAGACTCCAACTCAGAAAAAAAAAAAAAAAAGTAAAAAGTCTCAAAAAGAGTAAGAGGGAAAAGGAAAGGACTTGTGGAATTTGACAGGACTAGTAGACATCCAAGTGGCACTGTCCAGCGAGAGTTAGCTACGTGTGTCACCTGCAGAGAGAAGACAGCAGGAGCCATTGCAGTGGATGAGGATGTCAAGTTTAAAATGCTGTGAAGCTTTGCGTGGCCAGACTTCTTAAAAGTTGCATTTGCCAAGGTCTCCCCCCCGGTTTCTCTTTCACTCACTCATTTGACAGATAATTATTGCAGAGTCTGCCTGTGTTAATGCTAAACTAGAGAGATAAGAAATAATTTAATACTCTATAATCTGTGCCCCAAATAATAGTCAGTCACCATTACTATCACAAGAGCAGTGATCATTTACTCATCACACTTACTTTATACAAGGCACCAGGTTAAAATAAGACATGTATTATTTCATTTCATCATTATAACCACCTGAGTATTATTATTATAATACCAATTATATAGAAAATTGAAGCTCAGAAAATATATCTATTTGTCTAAGATTACACATGGCACATCATCAAGGAACCTAGATTCAAAACTGGTCATCAGACCCCAACCCCCTACAATTAACCACTAGGCTGTTTGGTGAGATAAATTGTGCATTTAAAAAAATGTTAATTAACAACCCAGATGCCTTCACCATCAAATGTCTAAGTAGCACCTTGCTTGGGTCTTGGCATGCAGTAGGTACTTAATAAAAGTTGTGGAAGGCAGACAGGTGGACAGGAAGGGTATATGGTAACTATAGCAGTTTAGGGGAAAGAGAAATCTCAGTAGATTTTAATGGGCAGGATTTGTGCTGCTGGAGAATGGGGAGAAGAACCTTCCAGGAAAAAGGAAAATGGCGGCTGAGAGGGAGAGATGGTGGGTGAATCCAGAGTGTGTCTGGGAGGAGTGAGAAGGGAAGGCCAGTGTGGCCAGAGAGGCAAATGTGTGCAGACATGGAGCTGAAGATAAGTTTCAAAAGGTCTGCTGGGTTCAGGTTCGTAATTAGCTAAATATTTCATGCTTATGTTTCACTCTAGTCTATGGACAGTTAGAAGTCACTGAAGGTCTTCAAGCCTGGAAATGGCATAATGAAAATGGACTTTTGACACAAGGAATCTGACAAGGTTGGCGGGAGAGATTGGAAGGAAGGAAAATGAGACGCAGGCAGTCTGGGTGTGGAACTCTTGCGATAATCCAGTCATAAGCTGGGTTGAACTGAGAATGGACAATGATGGAGTGAGACATTCTCTCAGAGGAGTCAGGCATGCAGTAGAGGGTCCTGGGGCACTTCCTGGCTGGGAGAGTGGCACTTCAGAGACCCTGCACCAGCCTAGAGCTAAAGGGATAGGACCCTGGAGTAGATGATTTCCTGCGTAGCTTCATGTCACTCACTGCCCCTCAACAGAAAGAAGGATTCTGAGAAAATGAGAACCCAAACAAAGAAGCTTTATTTTTATTTTTATTTGTTTTGAGTTGGAGTTTCACTTTGTTGCCCAGGCTGTAGTGCAGTGGCACAATCATGGCTCACTGCAGCTTTGACTTTCTGGGGTCAGGAGATGCTTCACCGCAGCCTCCTGAGTAGCTGGAACTACAGGTGTATACCACCACACCTGGCTAACTTATTTATTTTTTGTAGAGATGAGGTCTCACTGTGTTGCCCAGGCTGGTCTTGAATTCCTGAACTTAAACAGTCCTCTTGCCTTGGCCTCCCAAAGTGCTGGGATTATGGGTGTGAGCCACTGTGCTCAGCCCAAGGAAGCTTTAATTAGTAGAGATGATAAGGGAGTGCCTAGAGTTTGGACACCCAGGGGCAGTGTGAGGGCACAATCTCCAGCAGGGAGAGTTGCCAAGAGGAAGTCAGATGTGGCTGCAAAGAGGGTGGTACCAAGGCAGGCAGGACTTTGCCAAAAGTATGCATGCTTTTAGCTCAACCAGGGAGGGTGTTAGAAGCATCCCTGAATTAGGACCCCAAAGCTCGATTGGTAGCCTGCCCTGCCACATGCGTAGGCAAGGTAACCTTGGTAAGTCATCTAATCATTCTAAGTAGCTGATGTGGAAACGTCCTGCCCAGTGCCTGGCATGTGACTGATACTTAACAAATATGTGTAGAGCATGAGGGTCTCAATTTGCTCACCTGTGAAGCAGGACAGCAGTCACAGACCTGCCTACCTGCTGGGGCTATAGGGAGGACCACACGAAATGTGGCTGTAAGCTCTCTGTGGAGGCAGTAGACCAATCTAAGGGAGAATATCATGGTTTTAATGGGTGTGCGGCACTCTCCAGAGACCCATTTTCAGAAGTGGAGGAGTGTTTTTAAGACTTTCTATAGCTGTTTTCATCAAAAGGCAGCACCATACCATGTGGCTCTCACCCCTGCAGAGCAGAATGGAAATGAAATAGACCCTGTGGCTACTAGATCAGAAACTCTTCCAGGGCAAGAATGGGTCTTAATCTTTTTCCCTAGTACCCAGCCTTGTACTTGAAACCATCTAACCAAATCCCATGGTACACACTGGCACCATGCTTGAGGCCATCCAGGAACTGATCTAAACCAGGTTCCAATGAAGGGATGTTATTGTTTTAGAGGTGAAGGAAGCCAGTGGTGCTGAGTGGGTTGGCGTGGCCTATAAACAAACTTTTCTGTCACCCTGAGGATTCTCCTTGGCCTGGCATTCAATGCTCTTCACTGTCTAACTCTTGACTTATTTTCCACTCTTTCCTTTTATGAAATTGTGCTTCCTTGCACCCCACGCATTCCCTCATCACCCCCACCACCTCTACCCTGGATCTTGACTTTCTTTTCCATCAAATGCCTTTCTCTCCACCCACTCCCACAGTTTCACCTGTCCACAGTGTGGGGTGTGTGTTTCCTCATCCATGAAGAGTTGTCCTGCAGGAAGTAACTCTCTGTCTCCTCATTCTGCCACCCTTGATGCTGTTCTGCTGTAACACTCAGGATTAATATACACATTCTCTTTCTTATTAGTGCAGATTTAGGGGGTAGGTCTATGCACATTTGTTTTTATAGATAACCAAACTGAAGCTCTTTCCCCCAGATTCGGCCACAGGTCTTATACAAAGTAGATGCTTCGTAAATATGTTTTAAATGAATGAATAAGTAAATATCCATTATCATCATACAATTGTAATCACCTTCAGCCTCATCAGCATCTATGAACTCACAGCAGCAAGCTTTGAGCCAGCACTATACCGAGTACACAGTGGGACCCCGTGATTCTTTGCCAAATACAAAAGGTAATCCCAGTGCAGCTTGAGAATCTTCCTGATGTCATGATGATCCCAGGAGGCATCATAGGGACCGTTGTTCTTTGCAACCCAGATGTATCATCACCGAGGAGTAGGCCAGGGAGCATTTGTGTTGGCCTCTAAACCTTAGAGCTGCAGCAGCAACACAAACACTTATTTTTCAGTATGTCCTTCCCTCCCCCCACCCCAAGTCTCGGGTTGAGAATGTCTGTTTTCTGTCTTTGAGGGAGAGTGACCAGATGTGGTTTCCTCCAGCTGTTTCTGCAGTCCCCACACGAACCTCAGAATGCAGGGCAGGTGTCTTTCTGTCATCTCACCTCAGTGGGGTTTCTCACCAGTCTGTCAGAAAGGCCTGGCCACCTGCAGGTGAATGAATGCTTTGGCCTTACTCCAGACAACTGTTTCACCCCCACAAAGTCAGTGGACATCCACTTGTCAAGACTGATGTGCCGGGGCTGCTAAAAGGAGAACTTGATCATGGGAGACTCTGCCCCTGATTGATGGTGCCCTGCTGTGTTTTTCAGGCTGTGGTAGTAACAGACGGAGAGCGCATACTGGGACTGGGAGACCTGGGCTGCTATGGCATGGGCATCCCTGTAGGCAAGCTGGCCCTGTACACGGCGTGTGGAGGAGTAAACCCGCAACAGTGCCTCCCTGTCCTGCTGGACGTTGGCACCAACAACGAGGTAACTGGCTGCCCAGGTCCAAAGCTCAGGGGCTGGAAGGCGGGAGCTGGGATGGGGTGAAGAGCACATTTAATGGGCAGTTATAACTACATAGCAAAGGGCCATTTCTTCCCAGAAAGCCCCTTGGCCTGGGCATACACCCTACACAGCTGTGGAGTGGAGGGCCTTCTCCTCCCTGACTGCCCGCTCCCCAATATTCTTATCCCGCTCTCACTTCTGTGTGTGTGTGTGTGTGTGTGTGTGTGTGTGTTTTAGTTGGTCTCACTCTGTCACCCAGGTTGGAGTGTAGTGGCACACTCACGACCAGCCATCGCAGCCTCTACCTGCTGGGCTCAGGTGATCCTTCTGCCTAAGCCTTCCAAGTCCCTGGAACTACAGACACGCGCCACCACGCCTGGCTAGTTTTTTGATTTATTGAAGAGATGAGGTCTCGCCAAGTTGCCGAGGCTGAACTCAAACCCTTGGGTTCAGGCAGTCCTCTCACTTCCGCCTCCCAGAGTGCTGGGATTATAGACGTGAGCCACCATGCTCGGCCCCCCTCTTACTTCTGACCCCTCTTGTTCCTCTACTTCCATGACCCCTGCTTGGGCTTCCTTTCCTTCCAAACCCACGACCCCACACAGTTTTCATTTCCCACAGGGCAGGTATACCACCAGGCTGTGGTTTTTAGCATTTTTGAGGCAAGTTGCCTCAGTGGAAGAATTAAAACTGAAAACACCAGGACCAGGGACCAAAATATCTGAATCAGGCAGATGGATGTCCTGCAAACAAGTGAAAGGAACTGAGCTGATCTGTGGGTGAGATCCACCTGCAGTATCCTATATGATTTGGGATTTAAGAAGCTCAAACCCTAGCCAAGAGTTTGTCTGCTCTGGGTACCACCATGGGACACAGGGTTTATGCATGTCTGTGATTCTCAGCCCTGTGTCTGTGTCTGAAACATGAAAAAATATTCCAGATATTCCTTCTTAATGACATTTGTCTTTAAGTTGAGTGCATGTTCATTTTTTAAAACTGAGAAAACTCAGGAAGTGTGAAGAATAAAATACATTCTCAGTCACATAGCCAGTATTAATCATTGCTTACATGTTGGTATGCTTCCTTCCAGACTTTTTTCCCAAAACCAAATTTGGGTTTGTATTGCATACCCAGTTTTTTTTTTATCCTACTTATTAAAATTTAATATCTGTCATGAGTTTTTTCCCAAATCACTAACCACTCTTCCAAAATGTCATTTTAATAGCTGCCTCAAGTATCTTACTTTACCTAAGAAACCCCCCACGGTTGGACATTTAGGTGTTTCTCATCTGTTTATAAATATAAATTGTGCTCTGACACCCATTTCTGCAGATCAGTCTTTGTGTCCATCTCTGAGGTTTGTCTTAGGATAAATGCCTAGAAACAGAAACTATTGACACAAAAGAAATGGTCATTTTATTTAGATTCTTGATTCACCTTGTCCAAGAGGTTATATTTGCTTGCATTTTGCAGTGATCTCTCAAGAACACTTACCACGACTCTGAATGGCCTATCTCTTCCCTAGATACCATATGTCCCATGTCAAACAAGAGTGAGCACTATAGCTCCTAGTAAGGAATGATGCTTATTCGGGCTTTATCCACAGACATGATCAGATGAGAAACACTGAATAGACCTTGCTTAAGAGCTAGGAAATCCTGGGGTCACAGGTGAGAAATGGGAACCCTGGTTCCAGAACCAGAGATGAGCCAGTGAGTCCCTG
Organism: Carlito syrichta; assembly: GCF_000164805.1. Classification (NCBI taxonomy): domain Eukaryota; kingdom Metazoa; phylum Chordata; class Mammalia; order Primates; family Tarsiidae; genus Carlito; species Carlito syrichta. Next base: position 32,303 of record NW_007200493.1, on the reverse strand, counting down.
CACCTACTTGGACTTGGTCCTTCTCAGTGCAATGAGGGACTGGATCAGAAAGTTACTGAGCATCCTTCAACCTCAAAGAATGCTTTTTCCCCATATGCTTCCTCACTAGCTCAGAAGACAAGAGGCTAGATGACCACAAGCCTCATAGCTGCTTGTCAAGACCAGTCTTCAAGTTCTGCTCTGCACAGTGGTTCGTTTCCCCCAGCCAGATGTCTGGGTTTTGCTGAAATTGTCCTTCAGCAAAGTTATCTTTTCAGAGTACATCCTTGCAGGCATGGACTCTTTCTATCCAACACCTCCTGCTGTGTTCCAACTGGATTTAATGGATATTTTCACTCCTTTTCCTGAAAGCTGGCCCTAGGCAAGAATTGGAACAGCTTGAGTTTGACTCTGAGGCCACTGCATCCCCTGGAAGGGTATTGGTTGACTCTAGCAGGTGCGATAGGGTCTTTTGTTGTTGAAGGTCTAGCACCTAGAAAAGATATACTAAAGCTTAGGGTTGGTCCCAACTTGTGACAGATCCACCAGGAAAGATGGCCGAAAACTAGCAGTAACCATGGGCCAGACCCTTTTCACAGACCCCCTGGTTTAAGCTTTATAATAATCCTATGAGTGGAGCATCTCTTATTACCCTCTTTTTTACAGTTTAGGAAACTGAGGCCCAGAGAGTTGCGTTTTCCCAAGAAGATCCACTAGAAGCAGCAGGGCTGAGACCCTAGTCCAATTTTGTGCTTTCTCCCCACATGACACCCCTGCCTCCATTTCTATTGCTTCATAAGTAAAGATCATTTTTTTTAATTTTTAGAATAGTTTTTACTAAAATGAATTTACAGCATCATTCAATTTTAAAAGAAAAAGAAAATGGCATTTCTCCCACAATGTTACATTTGTGTTCCTTTCCAGTATTTATCTATGTATATAAATAGATGTAGTTATGACCTAGGTGTAATCATAATGTGATTTGTCCTAATTTTTTCAATTAAGATTATTCTGTGAACACTTTGTCTTTGCTTATTTAATAAAAGTTGATTGGGTGTTTAGTAGGTGTCAGGCACCCTGCTGAGCATGAGGGAAATGAATGAGAGCTAGACTTGAGTGGAATATTCTAGCTGTCAGTGTTTCAACACTGTCACCTAATTGATCATTTTAATTTGTCATGTGTTACGTTTGCTCCAAGTATCTGCTTCTCCTCCTGGGATCTTAGGCCTCTAGAATCACTTCTTGCTCCTGGGTATAGAAGGGAAAGAACTTTCCCAGATCCATCCCCTTCATGTCAGGGAGGGACCAGAGTATCACCCAGCTGAGAGGAGAGAACATGCCTGACCTGCTCCCTTGCCCCCACCCCCCCACACACACCATGGTGATTAGAGGAAGCAGTTCTTACCCAATCCAGTAAGAACAATACCAGCTGCCATTCTTCAAGCACCTGCAATGTGCCAGGCGTGTTTCTAGGTCTTTATGTATGTTATATCTTTTAATTCCCACAATAGCTGTATAAAATACTATTCTTCCCATTTCACAGATGAAGAAACCAAGACTGAAACAAGTCAACTACTTGCTTCAGATCCCACAGCTCTGAATGATAGAGCTGAGATTTGAACCCAACTCTCTCTGGTTCCAGAGCTGCCTTGTCCACCGTGGTACTCCATGGTGTACTGCTCCAAGGAGTCAGGTGTTAGCATCATAGACTGGGAAATGAGGACTGAGAAGGTTGGTGTTTCATGCAGGCAGGATTCCATAGCCACTCAGGATCAAGTCAGAGCCCAGTGATGCTATCTATACTGCCCCCTATTTACACTGAAGGTGGGCCCCCTCCAGACCTACTGCAGGAAATTCAAGACACAAAAATTTGAAGTTAAAACGTGACCAACATTAGAAAGACGGTGATTTATCTCTTTTCAAATGGACTTACTATATGATCTCTCAAACTATAGTTCCTTTTAAAAAATGAACCACTATGCAAGATTTTTCCCTCCGAAGGGGCACATCTTTTGCTCAGAGCAAGCCAGAGCTGTAACACGGGGAAGCTTAGCCTTGCAACTTCTGTCTCACCTGTCAGAGCAGGGAAGATGCTGTTGCAAGGGTTCTTAGTGTCAGAATAACTAGACCATCTGTGTGTGTGTCTGTATAAAAACTCCTGAGGCAACTGGAGCTTTAATCACAGTCAAAGAAAACACCCCTCCAGGTTTCCTGTTGAAGGAAAACATCTGCTGTCTACAGCCCTAAAACTCTGAGTCACTTTTACCTGCCAGTACCAATATGGAAAAATAAATGTGTGGAGGCAGTGATTCCATGAAGAAGGGACACCCCATGATTGAATTCCAAAGGGCAGAGGAAGGAAGCCCTCCTGGCTACACAGAGCACCTGCCCAGCCTTCCATCATGGCTGAACGTAGACTGGTTTGTATATTTTGTTTCACCTACACACAGACAGTCACATATTATCCAAGTTAGAAGGGACCTTAATACTACCTCGTTCAACCTTCTTGTTTTACGTGGAAAAAGAAGCCCAGAGCAGAAATGACTTCCCCACGGTTTGACTCTAAGGCCAGTGCTCATCCTACTCTATGCTAAGGTTCTGTTAGTTACCTAGGGTGGGGCGTGGCTTTAAAATGGCTCTTCTGTGTCTCAGAGGTCTTCTCCTAGCAGAAGTCTTGAACCTCTACAAAGTCATCTCACAACGAGAGGCTGTGTGAGCTTCTGGAACTGATGAATGGGCGAAGGGAGGGGAGACGGTGTCTGGCTGGGGAGACAAACATAGGAACAGGCTGTCAGAAGAGCCTGGTAAATGTTGCCTTGGGAGTGAGGATTGCTGAGGAAGCACAGGGTCAACCTCCAAGCTGGGTGTTGCAGGGATTTTTCTACCTTGCAAGTTTATCATTACTGTGACTAATAAATATTCAGCATTCACTGTGAGGGGCCATCAGAGTGCTCACTCTCTACACAGGTGTGGACCATGAGGATGCCCTTCCTAGGGTCTTTGTAGCTTACCCCTGGGCTTCACTGAGCTTTCCAAGGAATGAGTGGTAGGCAGCACTGCCACCTGAGGGGGAAGGCTACTGTGCTCACAGTAGGAACCCAATCCCATGACCTCCCAGATCCCTAGATGCTCTGAGTAGCCTCTTGGCATGCCTGTTGCTATGCAAGATAAATATTGTTTCAACCAAGAGGTTTATCTGTCTTCTAGTTTAAATCCAGTGTTCACTGATATGGCCAGTGAAGAGGAGGAAACCATTTCGTTTTCCATGACATTTTGCCTCCAAGAAAAACCTTAGGGAGGCAGAGCTGGGCAAACAGCCATAGAGAGCACAGTCAACTCTCCAACTCCCACAGCAAGGGAGAAAGTTCTGGTTCCCACTTTAGATAAAAGCCTTCACCTAAAATTATAGTCATTGACTTATTTAGTTCCAAGGGGACCTTAGTCATATCTAACACCCAATTAATATTTGGGTGCCAGGCATCCTGCTTGGGCATAGGCTTGGAAGTGAATAAACCTGGTCTCCACCCTGGGAAGAGCCCTGGTCTAGAATCCATGATATTTGCCCCACTGCTCTTACCAATGTGTTTGTGACCTTGGGCAACTCATTTAGCCTTTCCAAGCCTCAAAAACCCATTTGAAGGAAGCTGAACCAAATGATTTCTAAGGCCTTCTTAGTTCTTTTTTTTTAACTTAATTTAACTTAATTTTAAAGATGTGGGTTAAAATTCAGGATTAGATATACAAGCAGTTGTTATACAGGTAAAGTTTGAGTCTCCCTTTGGTTCCCACTTTGCCTGGTTTGAGATCAGGTTATTGATGTTGTGTCCATCCCCACTCCCCGCCCCACCCCAGCAGTATCCCGCTACTGCCAATTCCTTTCTTATAGTATTATGGTAAATGTTCAGGGTCCACTTACGAGTGAGAACATATGGTACTCTGTTTTTTGTTTCTGTGATACATCAATGAGTATGATAGACTCTAAATCCATCCAAGTTGCTGTGAAGTCCATATGTTTGTCCTTCTTTATGCTGTGTAATATTCTATTGTGTATATGTACCACTTTTTTAATCCAGTCCAGTTTCGATGGGCAGCACAGTTGGTTCCATGTTTTTGCTATTGTGAACAATGCTGCAATAAACATGTGTATGCGGGTATCTTTTTTGTAGAATGAGTTGAGTTCCTCCAGGTATATTCCCAGTAGGGGGATTGCTGGATCACGTGAAAGGTCAATGTCTAGTTCTTTTAGTAATCACTACACTGTTTTCCAAAGGGGTTACACTAGTCTGCATTCCCACTAGCAGTGTAGAAGCATTCCTTTTTCTCTGCATCCTCACCAGCATCTGTTGTTATTTGTTTTATTTTACTTTTTTATTTTTTTATTTTTTTGAGTTGGAGTCTCACTCTGTCGCCCAGACTGGAGCCTCGACCTGCTGGGCTCCAGCGATTCTTCCGCCTCAGCCTTCCAAGTAGCCGGAACTACAGGCGTGTGCTACCACGCTCAGCTGCTTTTTTGATTTATTGTAGAGATGAGGTCTCGCTGCCCAGGCGGGTCTTGAACCCACGGGCTCAGTCAATCCACTCACCTCAGCCTCCCAAAGGTGTGGGATTACAGGCTGAGCCACCGAGCCCAGCTTGTTATTTGTTTTATTAATGATGGTCATTTTTACTGGGGTTAGGTGCTGTCTCAATGTGGTTTTGATTTGAATTTCTCTGATGATCAGTGAGGCTGAGCACTTTTTCATGTGTCTGTTGGCTGCCCATATATCTTCTTTTGAGAAGTGTCTAATGTCTTTTGCCCACTTTTTAATGGGGCTGTTTGTTTTTTTCCTTTAGGCACGTTTGAGTTTCTTGTAGATCCTGAATGTTAGGCCTTTGTCAGATATTCAGTTGGCAAATGTTTTTTCTATTCTGTGGGCTGTCTCCCCACTATCTTGATAGTTTCTTTTGCTTTGCAGAAGCTTTTCAGTTTGATGAGGTCTCACTTGTCTATCTTATCTCTTACAGCATAGGCACTTGAGGTTTTGATCAGGAATTGGTTGCCAGTTCCAATTTCCGTAAGAGGGTATTCTGCATTTTCTAAGGTTCTTATAGTGTCAGGTTTTACATTTAGGTTTCTGATCCATTTAGAGTTGACTTTTGTGAATGGTGATAGGTAGGGGTCTTGTTTCAATCTTCTGCATGTGGTCAGCCAGTTTTCCCAGTACCATTTACTGAATAGGTTCTCCTCTCCCTAGTGGTTGGTGGTGGAGGCTTTGTCAAAGACAAATTAGTTGAGAAATAGAGGTTTTGCTTCCGGAATATCTATCCTGTTCCATTGGTCCATGTGCCTATTCTTATACCAATACCAGGCTGTTTTGATTATTGTAGCCTTATAGTAAAATCTGGAAGTGTGATTCTTCCTGCTTTGTTTCTTTTGCTGAGGATTGTTTTGGCTATTCGTGGTCATTTATGCTTCCATATCAGTTTATGTATTGTCATTTCCATGTCTGAGAAGAAGGATGTTGGTAATTTAATGGATACTGTGTTAAATCTGTAGATTGTCTTTGGTAGGATGGACATCTTAACAATGTTGATTCTTTCAATCCATGAGCATGGGCTATTTTTCCATTTTTTTGTGTCTTTGGATTTCTTTGAGCAGTGTTTTATAGTTTTCATTGTAAAAGCCTTTTACTTCTCTGGTTAGGAAAATGCCAAGGTATTTCTTTTTTTTTTTTTGTGGCTATTGTGAATGGGATTGTGCTTTTTCTTTGGTTCTCTGCCTGCTTGTTGTTGGTGTATAAGACTGCAACTGTCTTTTACACTTTTATTTTTTATCCCAAGATTTTGCCAAAGTCCTTTATCAGTGAAAGCAGATTTTTGACAGATTCTCTTGGGTTTTCAAGGTATAGCCTTCTTAGTTCTTAACTAGGCATCTCTTTAGCCCAGTCCTAGGTCTCAGGCAAGTTATATTTAAAATTTTTTCCTTTCCTCAGAGATCTTGCATTATGTGATAGAGATCATTATGATCCCTACGGAACAAAGAAGAGAGCAGAGAGAAGTTAAATACCCTGCCCAAAGTCATAGAGCCTGAATTCAAACCCATACTCTTCTGATTCTGAAGCCCAGAGCCCCTTTAGACCATGCTGAGTCTGCTAGGTGGGACATCCTGACAACAGCCCCCAGGCCCAGCAGTCTTCTCTCCTCTATGGTACATTGCCTCCCAGCTTTAAGGTTCCTCTGCCTCTATTGATAAGGTTTCCAGATTTAGCAAATAAAAATATAGGACACTGGTTAAATTTGAATTTCAGATAAACATTTTTAGCACAAGCATGTTTCATGAAATACTTGTATCATACTGATACTAAAAACTATTTTTTATTTGCCTATCTGAAATTCAAATATAACTGGATGCCTTGTATTTTATCCAGCAATACTACCTGCTGAAAACTTCTAAACATATAATGAAGAAGTCAGGATGAAGGAGGGGTGCCAGGAGGGGTCCATGCCAGTTAATACACTCACACCTTGCTGGCAGGCATTCTTGTGTCTGAATCACTTGATGGGACACAGGGGAGATGTGGGCTTCTTGTTCTCTGTCGTGCCACTGCAGCCGAGAGCTCCACACACTGCTGTCTTGGAAAGGCTATTTTCACTCCTGCCCCAGGAGATACAGTTGACTGGAGATGGACAGAGCCTTCCCTTTGACTCCTTCCTGACTTTCCTTGTTCCCTAGCCTGGTCTGCAGGACAAGAGCAAGGACTTTCCCAGCCACCACTACCTCTTCCAGGAGGCCCAGGCAGAGGGTGAGGAGCTGCCTCCTGTTCAGCTGGTCCCCACAACATCAAGTGATGAGATGGAAAGAGTGCTGTCATGAGACCCAGTCAGAGCAAGGCTCTGTCTCAGCTTAGCCATTTTCTAACTCTGTGAACTTGGGCAGTTTATTTAAACCCTTGAACTCCAACAGGGATGAGAATAAGTCAGACTATTAGAAGGATCAAATGAGCGAATTACTTTAAAGCTCTATACAAACATATTTTTTAATGTCATCTCCAAATGGAATTTTTTTCATTTTTTGCAGTTAATTTTAAAGTATCTGAGACATAGAACATTTTATTACAAGAGTAAAATATGAGGACTTTTAAAAAACTTTTTATAGTCACCCTTGATCTCAACAGTACCTCACTATGGTTGATCTTTGATCTTTACTGTGGATATACTGAGAAATTTTTTGGAACATCTAAAACTTCTTCAGTATAACTAGAGAATTTGACTCACCCCTGAAACTGCACATGTAGCATCAAGAAATTCACTCTATGCTGCTGCCTGATGTTCCAAGATTCAAATCTGCAACTTGGCAATTACAAATTATAACTCTCCACAGACCTTTTTAATCTCTATCAGAACTGGAAACATGACTGTTTTCCATCAATGCCAAGAGTTACACTATTTTCAATCATTTTTATGTATGCCCTTCCAGCAGGGTGTGTGTGTGTGTGTGTGTGTGTGTGTGTGTGTGTGTGCGTGTGTTGTGTGTTTCAGACTGTTGTAATTATGTTATCTGTGTAATCTTGCAATCTGCTTTTTTCACTTTAAAGGACCTCATACACATTTGTCCATGTGACTACAAAGTCTTTAAAACCACCCATTTTAATGACTGCCTCACTGTCCGTCAAGTTGTCATACTGTCATTTACTTTACTATTCCTCTTTGCCAAATGTTTGCTGCCTCTAAGTGGCTTTTAGGTGGTCACTTTGAAGGTGGCACATGGAAGGGTGGGCAACATATGTGTTTCATCTTTTAGCTCCTCCCCACATACAACTACAGGGAAGAATTCTAAACAGTTTCAAGGACTTTCAATCTAGGGGAGGAGGAGGGTGAGATAAGGAGATCAGTACCCACCTGCCTTCTAAATGCACACATGCTAAACCCACATCAGATGCTTATGTGGACCCAGGATTGGGGGTGAGGGGTTGAGAGGGCAGGTATTGCCTGTTCTTTTCTGTCTCCTGCACCCCTCCCCAGCCACCACTTAGTGATGTCAAAACAGTATGGACCTAGAGCAGTGTCTTAAGAAAAAAGTCAGTTCTTGTTGATCTGCAAAAAAGTCACCCGTGCAGCATGGCTGAGTGGTTAAGACCATGGACTCTGAAGCCTGACAGAATCCTGACTCTTGCACTTAGGAACCCAAGGTCTTGGGCAGGTCACTTCACCTCTCTGTGACTTATTGCCTCATTTGCAAAATGGGGGGAATAAAATGAGACCTACCTCTCAGGTCTTCTGAGAAACACCTGTGAAGAATAAAGGGGAAGGGAGCCAGAGGAATTGGAGGTGAGTGGGGCCCTCAGACTGCAATGCCCGTCAGACACCTGTGGAAGGAGAGCATGAAGAAGTGAGGACTGAGTGAGAAGACCCTGGGAAGGCCTCAGCTCAGCTGGGCCAATGCAAAGACCCTAGGCAAATACTGAGTTGGACAGGAATGGTACAAGCAGCCCCACCATGCTCAGTCATTGAGCAACCAGGGAGAGTGGGCAGGTGAAGACTGTCAGCAGGCTACGCTTTCCTCGGGTTCTCTCAAGAAAATTCTGAGCCACACACCTCCATGGCTGCCATGTGACCTCACTGGGTTCAGTAAAGCACTCATGGCCATATGTGGCCCATAGGAAACCCGTGAAAGCTAAAATTGCTCCCACTGATTTATAATTCACAAAGCTCCTTCACATATATTACTCCACAATCATCACAATCACCCCCGTGCAGCCTGTATTTTATCCCCCTTTGACAGATGAGAAAGCTCTGAGAGGTCCTATGCTTTGCCCAGTCACACAGTTTGTCAGTGGTGGAGGTCTGACTCGACTTTAAGCCTCTTAAAGGTTAGGCCTATGTGATTCTTATCTCAGAATCCTGCAGTAGCAATTCAGATGGGGATGAAGATCGCACAAAACTTTATCCTCAAGCTAACATTTTTTGTGAGTTAGACATAAAAATAGATAATTCTGGGAGACCTAACATGTAGAATTACTTCCCATTCCCAAACACACAAGGTACTTTTTCCTTCTCCTGCCTCCAGCCCCCAGACTTTCTTTGTGCTGGCTTCTCAGCCTGCAGGACCCAGCTCACCTGCTGAAATCCACCCATCTTTTAATGCCTGGCCATTTTCTCCATGACAAAATCTCATCCCACCTCAGGAGGGGAATCACTTCACTTCTCTGTGCTTCTGTGTGCCACACTTTGTTCCAAAGCAATATCCCTCCGCCCTGCAGTGGAATGAGTTCACTCATCAACCACCTGCAGTAGATGGTGGGCACCTTGAAGGCAAAATCATTCCTTATTTCTCTGCAAAGCTCCCACTGGGCCCATTGTCAGCAGTAGTAGGTGAGCGATAAATGTGCCAGGCATGAGTGAGCCTACTGACACCATGTAGGGGTCAGGGGGATAGAAGAGGTGGAAAGTTGGGCCCTGGAAGTGATCATTCACACTTACACAGACGCAGACCTGTGACTGCTGTGATAGAAAGACAAGAGGCAGGGTTGGAGGGACCCCTAACAGACTAGGTACAAGAATGGGCATCTTTCTTGTACTGAGATTTCTGATTGTATCATTCTATGCTTGTATCCCCCAGGGCCTAGCACAGTGTGAGGCACATGGTGGGTATTCAGTAAGATTTCAAGGAAGGAAGGTAAAGGTGGGGTTTAATTTGAGTTCAGACCAGGGACTTTGAATGAGACCCAATACATCAATCCAGATGCTGCCTCAAGTCAGCTACAGTGGATCCCAACTAGGGAAAATTCTGCCCACACGAAGTTCTTCAGCAATGTCTGAAGATATTTTTGATAGTCACAGCTGGGGGTGCTACGCTTCTAATAGCTAGAGGCTAGAGATGCTGACAAATATGCTACAAATGTAAGGCAGCCCTCACGTTAAAGAGTTTTCCAAACCAAGATGTCAACAGTGCCACTGTTGAGAAGCCCTGAAATAACCCCAAAGCCTGCAGCCCGGGCTTGGAAGACTGTGTCTGAGAGATATTTGCCTCGTCCAAAGCATCCTTGGTTCCTAGTATGGGCACCACCTGAGAGTCCTTAAGCCTCCAGGCCCTTCCAAAGGCCATACCTGGGTGGGGGTGGGGATTTAGACAGCTTCCTACTCCCTTCTCTTTTCCTAACCTCTGATTCCCACTAAACCTGGCTGCTTGTTGAAAAAAAAAAGTAGGAATACTGGGAGCAGACTCAGTAAATGGGTACTGTCTGTTCCAGGAGCTGCTCAGAGACCCTCTATACATTGGCCTGAAACACCAGCGTGTACGTGGGAAGGAGTACGATGACTTGCTGGACGAGTTCATGCAGGCTGTGACAGACAAGTAAGTGGGCCGGTCTGTGCCTTTAGAAAGAGGACTCTTAAGAGATGTCTTGACTGAAGCCAACACTGGTTTTGGCAGATACACAAACAAAAGGCAGTAGGTGCCTGTTTTTCCAGGTGTTCTGAAAAATCCCAACTTGACCCCATGGACTAGTAAAAGAAGAGAGGGCTGATGGCAAAAGGCTCTGTGATCTGAAGGTAGTTGTCCCAGAAGGAAAACCCCTTAAAAGCCTGAGCTGTTTAGGGTTCTTAGCATGAATAGGGATGTTGAAGTGTTGGAGGAAAGACACATGCCCTTCTGAGGAAATGGCTTTGGAAGGCAGCTTGCCACATTTGTCGTCATTTTCCACCTCTATGTGAGGACGGGGAAGTGTTAATGAGCCAGTATGGCAGACCACACGGGCTGTGGGCCTGCAAGATTTATGAGGTGTCATCTCTTCACTGGAGTGGATGATATTGGCAGCTTCCGCCCCCCTCGCCTGCCCCATCTGTCTGCCATCATGGCCACCAGCTCACCCTGCCATGGCTGGCAGGCTGCTGGGACGGTGTCCCGGTAGCAGCCTCTACCCACCCACATTCAGACAGAGAGGCAAGCTCTCTGAGCCAGAGTTTCAGCAACTCCGCAGGCCTCTGAAGATAAAGCAGAACCCCTTCTCACTTGAGAACCTCCAGACGTTCTTGCTGCCCAAGAGTACATAGGCTTGGCAGAGCTAGCCTGCCAGTCCTTGGCAAAGTGCTTCCTTGTCTAGGCTCAGCTGCTTGAACCAGAGCAGCAGGTTTGAGAGAGTGCTGCTCTGACCTTTGCAGCCCACAAAGTGTCATTTGGGTGGGCTTTAGGGCTGTATAAACTGTATTTGACCTTTGAACCCCCCACTTTCCAGGTGTGTGACCTTGGGCAGGTTACTAAACTTTTCTGAGTCTCATCTGTTTTTTTAATCTGGAGATAAGAAAAAGAGTGTGTTGTTATGTTTTGCTTCTATTTCATAAGAGAAAAATCATGTTGCAGTTATATGAGATGGAAACGATCTTGGAAAAGGAAATTGGTGATGGAGTGCAGGGTCGGGGCAGAAGTTCCTGAGTCAGCAGGAGGAGCAGGAATTTTGCACACACCTGGAGAGCCTAGTTTTAGGAACACAGAAAGTCATACAGGGGAGAGAGGGCAGGCAGAATGCTGGGCACAGGTGGGCAGGTGGGTAGATGTGGTGATGTGGCCCAGCTGGTTGAAGACAAGGTCATCAGCAGAGAATGAGGATGGGGAAGGTGTAAGGATGGTGGAGGTGTGACCTAGTTTAGTTATCTAGGAGAATTGAGGAATGGCCAGACTAGAGAACTCTAGTCAAACTAGAGAACATGATCAATGGGCAGCTCTATGGGCCCCTTGAGGTTACTGGTCATGAATTTAACTTGGGCCAGTTAACCTATTTCTTTGTTCTCCAGCTAGGTTCAACTCTCTGGTTCCAAAGGCAGGAAGAGGCAGACATTAGGATATAATCAGGGTTAGAGTTTTTCCAGACAGTTGAGAAAGGGAAAGAGAAAGGAATTGAGTGTGTAATCAGGGGAATGGTTATAATTGTGTCATAAGGTCTAGACTGGGTAAGAAGAAACATGAGGATGTGGTGGAGGGCAAGGGACATCGAAAAGGTGATGGGACCAATGGATGGTAAGTCGCATGAGGTTTACAAATTGTTGAATTGGGTGGAATTAGCTGGAAAGAAAGGAGGTGGTGATCAGAAAGTTACATGTCTGTAGCTGAGACTGTGGAGGAAGAGCTGCTCTTGGGATGTGGCCACCAAAGAAGCTACATTAGTAGAGGCATAGTATCTAGAATAAGGGAAGGGAATGTCCCATTTTATTCTCCCCCTTTCAGATCATCCTGAATACCACATTCAGAATCTAAACAAAATATGTTGAGTGTTCTAAATTACCTAAAGCAACTTTGGAGAATAATTACCTAAAGCGACTTTGGAAAACAATCAAAGACTTGGCTTGGTAGAGGGAAGATTCAGACTGTACTGTCTACATCAGAGGCACAGTACTACCTCCAGACATCTGAAAGCTGCTCTTTCAGAAGAGGGTTAGATTCATTTCTGTATATTGTTTCTAGTGAAGAACCCATTTGTGGAATGCCAGAGGAGGCAGTTCCAAATAAATCAGAACTGTTCCACAGTACACTAGATTCCCTTTGGGAATGAGTTCTCTGTCACAGAAGGAATTCAAGGGTAGATTGTATGGCTTATTGGTAGTGATATTATAAGAGGGAATTCAAGCATCAGTTGCTCTTTAAGATGCCTTCCCACACCAGTAGTCTATTCCAGCCTCTTAACAACCCCGTGCAACTGACAGTGTAGGTATTATCATTCCCATTTTATGAAAGAGAAAACTGAGACTCAGAGAGACAAGGTGCCTATCTCAGGTCACACAATACCTGGAAGGACTACAAGTTGAATTCACCTCTATTGACTCCGAGTGTAGGCTGCTTTCTACAATGCCGAGTTACCTGTGGATAAAAAGAGATGGGAATGAAATTGCTTCAAGAGCCTGTTGTTTGCTTCCTGTTTCCAGAGCTCACTGCTTATCTAATGAGTCAGTAATCATTCCGTGATTCCCCAAAGAGAAGTCTTGCTATTTGTGAGAAGGTTAAATAAACTAGGATGTAAGAGGCCCTTCAAATTATCATCAGAATCAGTTCACAGTTTCACAGACACACACAGGCAGTCCAGAGAGGACCCTTGGGGAGAGGTGTGCGTCAGCCAACAGGAATGTGTTCTTAAACAGAAAAGATGATGGATTGATGGTTGCTTGTTTTGAGTTTCTAGTAAGCTAAAGCAGATGTTCCTGTGGATACTGTAGGTGGGGAATGAGTTGGTTTCCCCAGGCTCTCCTGGGAATACAGTAGCCCCAAGATGGAATGCCCGGCCTGAGGGTGAGTCAGGAGCTCCGAAGTCAAACACATTGTATTTTAAGAAAGAACCTTGGGAAATGTTGACTCTTGCCTCCAACATCCTCCTCTCTGTCCACATTCCACTAATAAAAAGCTCCACCTTCTTGCTCCTACCCACTATCGGGATGTGTGTTAAAATGTTTGGCCTGAAATAAACTCACAATGGCTTCTGTCCAGAAGCTTAGCCACTGAGGAGGACCTGCCAGGACAGAAGGAGTCTGTGAACCACAGCAACAGATAGCTGGAAGTATCCTCCTCAAAGCCGAGACAGACTGATGCTCCCGTACAAAGTACTGTTGTTTCTTCTTGTTCTTCTCCTGGTGTGCAGTGGACAGGAGCGTGTGCCTGAGCACCACATGCTGCTGGCTCAAGTTTTTCCTGATGGTTTTACTTACGTTTTTCATTCCAGTTACTTACAGTAGAAGGTATAGGAATCATCTGTTTTAAGTTTGCACCTGGAGTCTAGCTCTGGCTGATAATTGGCCTGGGCTGGGCAGAAGTTTGATGCCAGCAGCAGTTTCAGCCTTCAGGCAGGCCAGGAAAGGAGCCATCCCCTTTTTCTCTAGCTCCCAAACCCTAAAGAATCCCTAAATATAGGAATTAGCTGTTTTGTTAGTATGCATATTTGAATTGAAACCTTTAGGGGCACCTGCCAAATGTCAGAGCAGAAACAAACGGGATGAGGAGAAGCAGGGAGATGGAAATGGGGAGTACCACTGAGGCTGAAATGACACAGGGAGTGTACACTGGAGCATGTGGGCACGGGCTCAGGTGGGATTTTTAAGGCACTAGGATGAGAACGTTAAAGAAGAAGGGGAATAATAAAGAAATCCTACTTTAAAAATAAAGTCATCTATTTTTTAGCTCGAAGAACATTTCTTGTTTTTTTTGTTTGTTTGTTTTTTGTTTGTTTGTTTGAGTTGGAGTTTCACTCCCTCACCCAGGCTGGAGTGCAGTGGTACGCTCATGGCCACCCCATCGTCAACCTGCTGGGCTCCTTCCGCCTCAGCCTTCCAAGTAGTCGGAACTACAGGTGCACACTACTGCGCCCGGCTAATTTTTGATTTTATTGTAGAGACAAGGTCTTACCAAGTTGCCCGGGCTGGTCTCAAACTCACAGGCTCAGGCTATCCACAGGCTCAGGCTATCCACTCGCCTCGGCCTCCCAAAGTGCTGGGGTTATAGCCTGTGTCACTGAGCCCAGCCATTTCTTGGTTTTTTAGTCTCTCCATCTTTATCTCTGCACTCCGCCGCTCGTTCTCTCTCTCTCACACACACACAAATAGACACACAATACCTGGGTTTCAAATCATAGTAGAAGTCATAATTTCATTATTAGTGCCCTTTGTGAAAAGTTCTTGTTTTCAGATAAATCCATACCACCCTGGGTCCCTGATCTCTGAAGCCAATTACTGCACAGTCTCACCCCTTTATGCTACTTTCTAAATCTGCCGTGAGCCCCTGCCCTTCAGAGCCAACCCACGTGTTCCAGCATACACTCCCTGTGTCATTTCAGTTTCAGTGGCACTCCCCATTTCTATCTCCCTTCTTCTTCTCATCCTTTTGTTTTTGCCCTGACATTTGGCAGGGGCCCCTAAAGGTTTCAATTCAAATATGCATACTAACAAAACAACTAAATGTCTCTCCTGTGCCCTGATCAGATTGACAGGGAGCAAAGGAACTAGTATTTGTCAGGTCTTATTACAAAGCAGAGTACAGGAAACAAGCAGATGAGATTCCAAGACTTCTGGTCTGTGGTGTCAAGGCACACGCCCCTCATTTCTATTGCTGTATAACAAACCACCCCAAATCTTAGTGGCTGAACATTCTTTTTGCTCTTAATTCTTACAAGCTGAGCTGACTCAGCTGTGTGACTCACCTGATCTTGCCAGTGGTCATACTCATGGTTGCTTTTGGCTGGCAGATTAGCTGGGAGGGGGCTCGGGTGGGACACTGAGAAAGTTGGACTCTTCACAGTCTCAAGGTCTCTCCTTCTTTACATGGCCTCTCTATATGTTCTCTTCTTATCATGGGATAGCTGAATGTTTTCCAGGGCTCCCACGATCTCAAAAGTGGAAGCTGCCAGGCCTTCTTAAGAATGAGATCTGGAGGCCGGGCACAGTGGCTTAGCCTATAATCTCAGCACTTTTTTTTTTTTTTTTTGAGTTGGAGTCTCACTTGGTTGCCCAGACTGGAGTGCAGTGGCCGCTCCCGGCCCTCACAGCCTCGACCTCCTGGGCTCCAGCGATCCTTCTGCCTCAGCCTTCCAAGTAGCCGGAATTACAGGCAAGCGCTACCACACCCGGCTGATTTTTTGATTTATTGTAGAGATGAGATCTCGCTGCCCAGGCGGGTCTCGAACCCGTGGGCTCAGGCAATCCATTCATCTCAGCCTCCCAAAGGTGCAGGATTACAGGCTGAGCCACCGAGCCTGACTATTCCAGCACTTTGGGAGACCCAGGCGAGAGGACTGCCTGAACCCGGAGGTTTGAGACCAGCTTCGGCAACTTGGTGAGACCTTGTCTCTACAATAAATCACACACAAAAACTAGCCAGGTGTGGTGGTGTGCATCTGTAGTTTCAGCTACTTGGAAGGCTGAGACTGAAGGATCGGCGAAGTCCAGCAGGTCGAGGTTGCGGTGACCATGCACTCCAGCCTGGGTTTCAAGAGTGAGACTCCAACTGGAAAAAAAAAAGAATAAGACCTGGAACAGGCACGGCATAACTTCCACCACATTATCCTGAGGTAAATCACAGGTTCATACTGGACTCCAAGGGAGGAGGTAACATAAGGACGTAAATACCAGGAAGCACAGTGCATTGGGAGCCGCCAGTGTAACACACCCCATCCAGCCCAGGAGGGACAGGAGAATGAGGCAGCCAGCATCATAGAAGGCTGCACTCTGGAAGTGCAAGAAGGGCAGAGAAAAGAACAACACAGTTACACAGATAGGCAGGGAAATGCGTCATATAAAATCAATGAGCATTTTTACCTAGTACCTGCTATAGCAGACCCTGAGCCAGGTACAGAGAGCAATACACGGAAAAATAAACAGTCCTACTCTTAAGAGCTTTGCAGTCAAAGACATTCCTTTCTTTTTTGTATAAATGTATGGAATACAAGTGTAATTTTGTTACATGCATAATTGCATAGTGGTCAAGTCAGAGCTTTGGGGTATCTATCAACCAAATAGTATATATTGTACTCATTAAGTAATGTCTCACCATCCATTCCCTCACCCTTCCAAGTCTTTACTGTCTGTCATTTCACTCTCTACATCCATGGGTGCACATTTTTTAGCATCCACTTATGAGTGAGAAAATGGGATATTCAACTTTCTGTGTCTGACTTGCTTCACTTAAGATAATGACCTATGATTTCATCATGCTGCTGCAAATGATGATTTCATTCTTTTTATGACTGTATAGTATTCTACTGTGTACATTTTCTTAACTCAGTCATCCTTTGATGGACAGTTAGATTGACTCCATATATTTGCTATTGTCAATAGTACTGTGATAAACATATACATGCAGGTATCTTTTTGGTATATTGATTTATTTTCCTTTGGGTAGATACCCAGTAGTGGGATTGCTGGATTGAAAAGTAGTTCTATTTTTAGTTCTCAAAGATATTACTTATATGTCTACTGGAGTTTAGATAACCTGATTCTCCAAGCTTTCTTAGCCTCTATGTAAGTCTGGAACTCAGGAAGAGTTCTAGAGTGGAAATATAAAGTTGGCAGTTGCCAACCCATAGACAATAGTATTAATGTTGAGGGAAGGATTGAGTTCACCTAGGGAAGAGGGTCAAAAGAGTAGCAAATATGACTCACCCCCATTTTCTGAACTGTGCCCTATTGAGAGCTTCAAGTCAAAGTACACAACAAAATTTAGAACTAGACTAGGATATTGTTGGTAAGAATGGCAAAAAGGGCAAAAAATTTCATTCTTGGGCTCTGATTGCTTAGAACTCAAAGGTTTCTCTGGGATCAACAGGGATGAGTGTCATGGTTGATTAGTAATGTCTTTCCTGAGCAGAGAATGAGGAGTGGCAGCCATGTGCTAAGCTTTACCCATCTGGGGTCTGTGAGGAGCCTTGTAGCCTAAGCATCTACAACTCCATGAACTACAACTCAGAGGCTAATGGAGTCTCTGGGTAATCCTCCTTCAATTGTTCAGGCTATTTCAAGAACTAAACCAAGACACTACTTTGGTCCACATGAAAGTACAACTACTTCTTCTAAGTTACAAAACATGCAGGAATATGTACCCTTGGGTACAATCCACTCCTACCCCCAGTCTACTCTGGAAGAAAGCAGTAGATCAAATAAAAATAAGCATGCTAATACTGACCTATGGTTCCCAAACTGGTTTTGCTTCTCAATCACCAGGACAGCATATCAAGAATACAGACTTCAGGCACCTGAGCCATAGCAGGCCTGGGTTGAGACTTGGGCATCTGCATTTTTGAAGCTTTCCTAATGATTCTGTTAGAGCTATGCAAAGCCTGAAATTTGAGGAATTCTGCTAGAATTCTGAAGAAGAGGCATCTTTCGGGGGCCCCAGCTCCCCCCATTTTCAGAGTCAGACTGGAGCCTGAGGTGAGGGTGTGAGGGCCAACACACAGAAACCTTCCATGGAGTTTTACCAGCAGAGACTTACATGAAGAAAGACTCAGTACATTCTCTGGGCTCGCCCTGCCATGGTGGTCCATCTTGAAATACATGTGCTGCTCTGACAGCTTCCTTCTCATCTGAAGACCTCCCAGGCGGGGCTGTGCCCACTGGTTCTCCTGGAATCCCATTTGCCCTGAGGCACTTGAGCTGCTTTCATGCCTGGCATAACTGCATTTCCATATGAGTGGAAAGTACACACATACATCCAGGCACCTGGGCCACAAAGACACATCGTGGCCTGGAATTAGGCCCACCTATCTCCACAAGCAGGCATGTGCTCAGGCCTGTTTCCCCAGCCTCAGCCTTGATTTTCTGACAGCTAATGGGACTGGAAGAAGGAAATAGCAAATACATTTGTTAGATGAAGACAGTGGTGACTGCCTTGTTTAAGGAATTTCTTCTACAAAGCTTCCTGTGGAAGTACATCACCCTTCCAACAAATATGTCCATTTTTTGGAATTTGACTTTTCAAACTGCAAAGGGTAAACATCCCACAAGGATACGCATTTTGCTGGGAAAGAAATAAGAACAGTGGACACCACACCCAGAGCTCTGGGAAATAAGCTTTATTTTTATCACCAAGGTGAGAATACTCATCATAGAAGCTCCCAAAAAGCTAGGAGCAGGACAAACAAGTACTATATTTGACCTTACATTTTCAGGGCTTCTGAATAATGACTAAATGTCCAACACTCTACTAGGCACAGTAATGAAATTCAGAAGAAATAAAAGATGTGACTGTGTCCTCAAGAACCAGTCCTTCCAAGAGGACACAAATGTTGAATAGAAAATAATTAGGGAAGAGTTAAATACTCAGCTGTTTGGTGTGACTCTTTAGTTCGATGGAAACTCAAAGAAAGGAGAAATTGGGAATGATTGGGAAGAAATGGAAATTGTACAAATTTGGGGCTGAATTTGAGTAAACAGCAGGAGAAAGAATGATATTTTATATGGAAGATACTTCATAAGAAAAGCAAGAACACAGAAAAGGCAATGAGTATGCAGAAGACTTGAAGAAGAATATCCCAACTAGACATGAATATTTATTGATTCAAATAAGGTTAAGTAAGAATGGAGTTGCTACATGTATTTTTAAGTGTCTCCAGAGTAACAGAACAAATAGGGTGGATGGATAGATAGATGACAGATGGATGGATAATAGATAGATAGATAGATAGATAGATAGATAGATAGATAGATAGATAGATAAATGATAGATAGAGATGTGAGAGGGAGTTTGTTATGGGAATTGGCTCACATGAGTATGGAAGCTAAAAAGTCCCATGATATGGCCTCAGCAAGCTGAATAATCAGGTAAGCCAGTGGTATAGCTCCATCCAAATCTGAAGCCCTGAGAACCTAGAGAGCTGTTGACAAGTCCAGGAGTCAGAAGGACCAGAAGTTCTGATGTCCAAGGGCAGGTGAAGATGGGCATCCCAGCTCCAGAAGAGAGCAGATTTACCTTTCCTTTGCCTATTTGTTCTATTTGGGGCCTCAACCAACTGGATGGTACTTGCCCTCATTGGGGGAGGACAGATTTTCCTTAATCAATCCACTAATTCAAATGCCAATCTCATCTGGAAACAGGCTCATAGACACACTTAGACAGAAGGCTTTCCCAGCTATCTGAGTATCCCTTAATCCAGGGAAGTTGACATCTAAAATTAACCATCACAGTGATATTCAGGCAAAAGGTCATAATTATTAGAGCTCAAAAGTGCAAAGTGTTTCTGTAGTGATCTAATCCAGTGGGTTTTTAAAATGCTATATCTTCTTTTATTTGATAATCAAAAAAAAGCATGTAAGCATATCCTAGGCCATTTGTATAACCATTTTAGAATCCTCATTTGCATTTTTGTGCTGACATCAATGATATATTTTAAATTGTCAATTTCAATAATAAAGAACAGAAGTAGCATCAGACATGTGCATTTACTACCAAGGAACTTCTAATGATGTTATGACAGTTTATGCAGTTAATCCAGTGGTTTTTAAACCAAGTTTCTCTGAGCCTCAGAGCTATACAGAGATATATCAGGAATGCTAGAGATGAAATGTTTTCTCCCAACCATAAAAGATTTAAATCACTGGAGGAAACACTATCATTTTTCATTGCTTTCTAGATCAAGATTTTCTGCTCAGTATTTCATTAATTAAATAATTCTTCTGCTAAAAATGTTTGAAAACTACCAATCCATACCATAACATTTTGGGGACTGAATGCAGTAAGCAATAGGGAGCCATGGTATGTTCTTGAACAATAAAAGTATTGTATTAACATTGACAGGTTATAGGAGGAGATTAGAGACAGAACCTATAGCAGTGCCGCAATTCAAATTCTGCCTTCCTTAGAGATATCTACCCTGACCAGCCTGGCCTAAAACTCTCTGTTTATAATCTTATTAGCTGTATAATTCATTTGTTAATAAATTACACACTGCATTGTGACATCTCTTCTATAATGGTCTATTTCTTTTCTTTAAAGGTTTTTTAAAAGTCTTTAACCTTTCACAGTCAGAGAAGAGATTGGGCAAAGATGTGCCTGAGTACTGGCATGGTCTGGAGGGAATGGCCTTTAGAGGTCATTCCTACCTTCAGGTCCTATGACTCTATAATGTCTCTGTCAGATCAGTAGTTCCTAGGAAGCATGGCTTTCCTCATGGGGGGCTCACAGTAAATGGGAGTTGTTTGGTGAGTGGAAGTTGGTTGGTGAATGGGTGTGTAGGTCAAAAGCCTTCACCAGGCTAGCTACCAGTTGGAAGGGAGTGAGGGCTGTGAATCTGACCATATCTGAGGAAGCTCAGAGGAAGGAACTATGGAATTCATTCTGGCTTGTCTGGCCCTTGAAGTAGCAGGACAGTTTTCCAGTCTCAGGTTGACATGGCTAATTGTTGACAGTGCTACATGCCCCCAGCAAAACAACAGCCAGATTTTGCATGGCGACAGACTTCTATGCCTGCAAGGAGTCTAGGTCACAGGCTGGGAGGCTATATCAAAATGAAAACCAGCAACCAATTCCCTGGGACCTGTTTAGCTCCATCATGGCTAAGCAAACTGAATAATTGAAGGGTTGGCAATTCCTGAGTTAATATCCAGCCTCAATACAGAGGCCAAGATGTGCTGGAAGCAATTCACTTACTGGGGGATAGATTCAGTGACACCAGCAGGCTACTTATTTCCTTGTCATTTTCTCTTAGCAGCTTGATTTCATCACCTAGTATCAAGAGTAGAAGCAAACTCATGCTCAGGCCTGAAACTTTCAGACTATGGCAGAGGAGGGTTTTATTTGAGGGAGAAGGAGGTTCTGACTCCCCTCGATGGATAAACAGCAGTAATAACAACAATAACAACCCTTATTTATTTGATTGCTGACTACACACAGTGACACAAGCACTTCCCATAGTACTAATTCATCTAATTCTCACAACAGCCCTGTGAAGTGGGTACTGTGATTAGCTTAATTTTAATAGATGAAGAAACTGATGGTTATAAAGTATATATACTTCACCTAAGAAAGGGAACGCTATTTTGACTCCACCCACTATAGCTGTTAAAAGCATAAATTCTAGAGCTAGACTGCATGAGTATGAACCTCTTATTAAAAGCTACTTATTAACAAGCTTCTTAACTCATTTGTGACTCAGTTTCCTCATCTATAAAATGCATTTTTAAGACTTAACTTGTAGCACTCTTATGATGAATAGATGAGACCATCATGTAAAATGCTTAGCACTTACCTGAATGACAGTAAGCACTTAAGTAATATTTGCTATTATTATTTATTTATTTAGGCCATTTCCCGAGTCGCTCTCCTTCAGGCAGTGTTTTAGTGGTGCCCACATTCATGC
Organism: Carlito syrichta; assembly: GCF_000164805.1. Taxonomy (NCBI): domain Eukaryota; kingdom Metazoa; phylum Chordata; class Mammalia; order Primates; family Tarsiidae; genus Carlito; species Carlito syrichta. Next base: position 10,524 of record NW_007200493.1, on the reverse strand, counting down.
ATTCATGCTTGAGCTAATATATCCATCAATATATCCATCACTGCCTTCTACTCTCCTATTCCCTCCATTCCAGTATCATTTGCCCTCTCTTCCCTAGTACTAGACATTGAAAGGAAAACAAAACAAAACTGCCCTGGTATGATCCATCTCCCTTTTAGATCCCTGGTATGTGCGATGAGTAGATGCTGGGTATCTTCCCCCACCCCTCAACACACTCCAGTGGAGAGGCATTGTGTATATTCACAAGCACATGGGGCAGGAGGGGTCCATGAGTTTGTGAGGATGAGATCTCCTTATATTCTCTACAGTTGATGGAAGCTGAGTGTGAATTGGGCTTTCCAGACTCACCTCTCTGAGAGAACTGTCCCATTGTATAACCAAACATCTTTTTATAAGACACGGTTCTCAGTACAGAAATAAGAGAAGCTTTCCAAACAGAAAGCTAAAATTGTCCTGAGATCACCCACTGATACTGACCTATTAAGAGGCTCCGTTTGGAGCAACTTCGTACATGCTCTCTGATGCCTGCTCCTCCCTCCACCCTCTCCTACTCCCTCAGCTGCATTCCCACTGACCTTCCTGCTACTCATTAAACACGTCATCTTTGTCACAGCCGCAGAAACTTCACACTTGCTGCTTCCCCAGCCTTAAATATCCTTCCATTTTCCTGGCTGTTTCCGTCTCATCGTTCAGGCCTGGAGGTGGGTCTGTACCCAGGCAGGCTCAAGTGTTGAGATCTCTACAAGACAGGATGTTGGGCCAGGTGTGGTGGCTCACACCTGTAATCCCAGCACTTTGGGAGGCCAAGGCAGGAGGCTCACTTGAGCCCAGGAGTTCAAGATCAGCCAGGGCAACATAGCAAGACTACAACCCTACAAAAAATCAAAAAGTCACCAGACATGGTGGGGTACGCCTGTAGTCCCAGCTACTTGGGAGGCTGAGACAGAAGGACTGCCTAAGTCCAGGAGGTTGGTGAGCTATGATGGTGCCACTGCATTCCAGCCTGGAGACAGAGTGAGACCCTAACTCAAAGAAAAAAAAGACAGGACATGGAACTGAGTGTGCTGCCCAAAGCAGGAAAGCACAGATTGCTGTATCCTCCATGAAGAAGAAATAGGCCCACCCCACTTACCAACCCAGGGAGATGACAAGGAGCCTGTGGGGGTTGAAACACATCTCTTGGAAGAAACAAAAGCATGAAATCTTCACCATAGGGGGATTTGGAGTCCACATGCAAATATACAGAGGGCAAAAATTTCCAAGTTAAGTAACTGAGTATAAAATGTTGTCCCTGGGCAACCCCCTCAGGTCCCCTCCCACTGTGGAGCTTTTCTGTCCTCTCAATAAATCCTGCTTTCTTAAAAAAAAAAAAAAAAAATGTTGTCCTCTACAAGTGATATTGCCGGGGAACCTGGCAAAAGGGAAAGTAAAACTTGTCTGTAGGAATACTCCACAGTCTGCTGTGTGGAATTCAACTCGCCAGTGAAAATGGATTCACACAATCCACACAGAAAAAAAATCCACAATGTGGGAAAATCACGTACATAACTGATAGAAAATTAGAACCCCAAGAAAAAGAAATATCTGAGAGGGACTAGAAAATAGTTATAATTAAATTTATTAAAGATTTTTTTTTAAGAATAAAGTAATAAGGAAAGTACCTACGACTGTGAAAAACAGCAGGCAGTTTTGGAAAAGAACCAAACAAAACTTCTGAAAAAGAGAAACAGAATCGTATTCCAGGAGAGTACAAGACACCATCAGAAAACCCAAATCCTCAACAATGACTGCCCGTGGGCATTTTGGAAAGACCCTTAATTCCTACCCCAATTGTTCAGAAAAGAACTATAACACCAAGGTGTTTTATCAGGAAATATTTTACTGAGTCGCTACTGATGAAACAGAGCATTTCTGGAGAGAAAGAAAGGATGGATAAGATTGGAATCCCCAAATTCAAGTTTTATCATTCCATGACAGCAAAGATGTGGCAATTCTCAGCAATCCTATGGCATGGGATATTTATTCTCATGCTGGTATTGTTTCTCACCATGTCGTGTACATTCATATACATACAATCTCTTCTACTTTATTAATTATATTGGGCTTAACCAGATTTTTTAAAATAAAGTTTAGGAAAAATTTCCAGAAATAATGATTCGATCAAGATAAGTTGCATGAGGAAAAAAATCTCTGGATGTATTTGCAAGCTATTTGACAATAATTACAGTTCAGGGATGAGATTGCCAAGTATATTTGCTTTTCAAATTATTTATTTCTATAATGTTTGATTGTTTATATGCAGGCATTTCTTTTTTGAGTAGAAAAAAATTACAATTTTTTTTTTTGGTAATGAGTTGAACAGTAATTCTTAACCAGAGACAGTTCCCTGCATTTAATTTTTTAAAAAAACTCTAAATAATAACAAGCACAGAAATATTGCACACTTCAAACCTCTGGTGAATTGAGTGCTGAGCTAATCTATGCCTCCATGGACAATAAAGCAATTCACATACATCAATTCATTCAATACTAACAACAATCTTATTAAGTAGAAACAATTATTTCCTATCCCACTAAAATCATAGTTCTGGGAAGGGTCTTTGTCTCCTCTGTTCTCTGCTATATCTCAACCACCCAGAACAATGCCTAATGCAATATGAGTTCTCAGTCAGTCAATATTTATTGAATAAATGCAGTTCTCAGATGAGAAAATGGAAGCACAGAGAGGTTAGGAAAATTGCCCAGGTCACATCTTTAGTAAAGGTAGAACCAAGTTGTGAACCCAAGTGGTCTAACTCCAAGATCCACCTCTCAATTGGATGTTTTCTGTTTCTATTCTTACATGAAAATAAGAACAGCCCAGCATCTTCAGACACCTTCTCAATACAGTTGACGAGGAGGAATGGGAGGAAAGGCTTGTGAAAACTAGAGAGAAGATATAGTTTACCACGTCCTCTCTCTAGCATGTTCAAGGGCAAGGCTAATAAGTATCCCTGCCAGCAGGGACTAGCCAGCAGCTTCCATTTTTAAAACTCTCTAGCTTCCAGCAGCAAAGGAGGCATCCTCTTATTTCTCCATTATCCAGGTTATCCCACTGGTACTTCCTAGTTACTCCTTTTAACAAAAAAAAATTTTTTTTAATTTTATTTTTTTAATAAATTGTATTTTATCTTAGATATGTGAGATACAAGTAAGGATTAGCTACACAAGCAAGCTGCCTGCAGCAGGGCCTCCAACTAGTCCTCACCTCCCAGGTATAGGACCAGATACCCTTTGTTATATGCTCCCTTTCCCACCCTTCCTCTCCTGGCAGTGCCCAGTGACTGTTGATTCCTCCCTTGTGCTAATGTGATTAATGTTCAGGTCCCACTTATGAGTGAGAACATACGGTATTCAGTTGTTTCTATGGTAGATTGTGAAGTGTGATGGTCACTGATTCCATCCAATTTGCTGCAAAGTTCATGATTTTCTTCTTTTTTATGGCTGTGTATTACCACATCACATATATATACCATGTTTTATTTATCCAGTCCACTTTTGATGGGCAGTAGGGTTAGTTCCATGTTTTTGTTATTGTGAATAGCGCGGCAATAAACATGCATATTGGCTGGGCTCGGTGGCTCAGCCTGTACTCCCAGCACTTTGGGAGGCTGAGGCGAGTGGATTGTCTGAGTCCGCAGGTTCAAAACTAGTCCAGACAACTTGGTGAGACCTCGTTCCTACAATAAATAAAAAATTAGCCGGATGTGGTAGCATATGCCTGTAGTTCTGGCTACTTGGAATGCTGAGGCAGAAGGATCACTCAACTCTGGGGTGGCCATGAATGTGCCACTGCACTCCAGCCTGGGCGACAGAGTGAGACTCAAAATAAATAAATAAATAAATATGCATGTACAGGTGTCTTTTGGAAACACCCATATGCACATTAGAGTAGGCAATGAATTATTGACCAAGTCCCCAAAAGTGAATGCCGTAAAAGCAAAGATAGACAAGTGGGACCTTATCAAAGTGAAGAAGCTTTTGTACAGCTAAGGAAACCATTAGGAGAGTTAAAGAGGCAACCCACAGAATGGGAGAAAATATTTGCAAATTATGTATCTGACAAAGGCCTAAAATCCAGTATCTACAAAGAACTCAGATGAAGTAAAGGAAAAAAAAAAACCATTAAAAAGTGGTCAAAGGACATGAACAGACACTTCTCAAAAGACAACATACAAGCAGCCAACAGACACATGAAAAAAGTGCTCAGCCTCACTAGTCATCAGAGAAATACAAATCAAAACTACAATAAGATACCAGCTAACTCTGGTAAAGATGGCTATCATTAATAAGCCAAAAAACAACAGATGCTGACACAGGTGTGGTGAAAGGGGAACACTTCTACGCTGTTGGTAAGAGTGCAAGCTAGTTCAACCTCTATGGAAAGTAGTGTGGCAATTCTTAAAAGCAATCCATCTCCGGAGAATATACCTGGAGGAATATAAACCATTCTATAAAAATTATTTTTATTTTATTCCATTTTGTATTTTAGAGTTGAGGCGCACATGTGAGGATTTGCTGCATAAGTAAATTGTGTGAAGTTGAGGTTTGGGTTTCTAGTGAGCCCTCTCCCCACCAGTGGTAAACATGGTACCAATGGGTTGTTGTGTTCCCCTTATCCTCCCCTCCTTTAGCAGTGCCCAGCACCTGTTGCTCCTACCTTTGTGCCTGTGTACCCAATATTTAGTGCCCACTTATAACTTCTTCTGTCCCATGGTTCTCCAGAGCTGGGTACCCCCTTCAGGCATTTTAACAAATCTTAAAGCTCAGCCAGCTCAGGCCACTCCCAGGAGACAAGCCCAGGCTCTCTGTGGCTCCAAGCTTCTCCTGTTGGTTTTTAAGTAAAGGAAAACCCCTAAGCATGTGACATCCAGACAACAAAGAAAAAGTTTCAGGATTTTATTTTAATTTTTCTCCTCTTATTTTTTTTAATTTTTAATTTTAAAGACATGAGGTACAATTCAGGGTTAAGTATACAAATGTTCATTATGCAGATACCCTTGTTGATGAGGTGTGCCTCCTGTCCCCTGGCAGAATCCAACTCTTGCCAATACCGCAATTTCCCACTACTGACAATCCTTTTCTTATAGTATTACAATAATTGTTCAAGGTCTACTTATGAGTGAGAACATGTGATACTCAGTTCTTTGTTTCTGTGATAGATCACTCAGTATTATAGAATCTAAGTTCATCCAAATTGCTGTGAAGTTTATCATTTTGTCCTTCTTTATGGCTGCATAATATTCCTTCGTGTATATGTACCACATTTTTTTATCCAGTCCTCTTTCGATGGGCAGCACAATTGGTTCAATGTTTTTGCTATTGTGAACAATGCTGCAATAAACATGCATGTCCAGGTATCTTTTTCATGGAGTGATTTGAGTTCCTCTGGGTACATTCCCAGTAGGGGTATTGCAGAGTCATATGGAATGTTGATTTTTAGACCTTTAAGGAATCACCAAACTGTTTTCCACAGAGGTTGTACTAGTTTACACTCCCAAGAACAGTATAGAAGTGTTCCCCTTTTCCCACATCCTTTCCAACATCTGTTGTTTTTTGAGTTATTGTTGATGGCCATCCTAACTGGAGTTAGGTGGTATCTCATATGATTTTAATTTGCATTTCTTTGATGACCAGTGAGGATGAGCATTTTTTCATGTATCTGTTGGCTGCTTGTATGTCTTCTTTTGAGAAGTGCCTATTCATATCTTTTGCCCACTTTGTAATGGGGCTGTTTGTTTTTTTTCTTTTCGGCACATTTGAGTTCCTTGTGGAGACTAGATGTTAGGCCTTTGTCAGATATACAGTTGACAAATTTTTTTTCCCAGTCTGTGAGCTGTCTCCCTGCTCTCTTGATGGTTTCTTTGGCTTTGCAGAAGGTTTTCAGTTTGATATGGTTCCCCTTGTCTATCTTATCTCTTATGGCATGGGCTCTTGGGGTTTCAATCAGGAATTGGTTGCCAGTTTCAATTTCCATAAGGGTGTCTCCTGCATTTTCTAAGGTTCTTATAGTTTGGCATTTATGTTTAGGCCTTTGATCCATTTAGAGTTGACTTTTGTATATGGTGATAGGTAAGGATCTTGTTTTAATTTTACTTGTTTTTAATTCATTTACTGAATATGTTCTCATCTGCCCAGTGGCTTTGTGGAGGTTTTGTTGAAGATGAGTTGGTTGAGAAATAGAGGTTTTGCTTCTGGAATCTCTATCCTGTTCCATTGGTCTATATGCCTGTTCTTGTACCAATGCCAGGCTGTTTGGATTATTGTAGCTTTATTATAAAGTCTAAAGTCTAGGAGTGATACCACCCACTTAGTTTTTGTTTGTTTGTTTGTTTTGCTGAGGATTTTTTTGGCTATTTGTGGTCCTTTATGTTTCCATATGAATTCCTGTATTGTCATTTTCAGGTCTGAGAAGAATGCTGCTGGTAATTTAATGCTTCTGTAGATTATCTTGGGTAGAATGGACATCTTAACAATGTTGATTCTTCCAATCCATGAGCATGGATAATTTTTTCATTTGTGTCATCTTTGATTTCTTTGAGCAGTGTTTTGTAATTTTTGTTGTAAAGATCTTTCACATCTCTGGTTAGGAAGATGCTAAGGTATTTCATTTTTTGTGTGTGGCTATTGTGAATGGTATTGTGCTTTGTCTTTGGGCTTCTGTTTGTTTTTTGTTGGTGTATAGAAATGTGACTGTCTTTTGCACATTTATTTTATATCCTGAGACTTTCCCAAAGTCCTTAATCAGTGCAAGGAGGTTTTTGACAGATTCTCTTGGATTGTTGAGGTATAGAATCATGTCATCTGCAAAGAGGGATAACTTAACTTCCTCCTTTTCTATTTGGATACCCCTGATTTCATTCTCTTGTCTGATTGCTCAACTAGGACTTTCAATACTATGTTGAACAGGAGGGGTGAGAGTGGGCATCCTTGTCATGTTCCAGTGTTCATGGGAAATGGTTCCAATTTCTGTCTGTTTAGCAGTATGTTGGATGTGGGTTTTCTCATAGATGGCTCTTACTATTTTGAGGTATGTTCCATCTATGCTTAGATGTTCGAGGATTTTTATCAGGAAGGGTGCTGGATTTTATCAAAAAGCTTTTTCCTCATCTAATGATATAATCATGAGGTTTTTGTATTTATATCTGTTGATGTATTTAATTACATTTATGGTCTTGCAAGATGTTAAAGCAGCCCAGCATCCCGGGGATGAAGCCTACTTGGTCATGGAGGATGATTTTTGATATCAGTTGGGTCCAGTTTGCTAGAATCTTGTTGAGAATTTTAGCTTCTATGTTCATCAAGGATATTGGCCTGTAGTTCTCTTTCTTCATTGGATCTTTACCCGGTTTGAGTATCAATGTGATGTTAGGTTCATAAAATGATTTGGGGAGAGTTTCATCTTTCTCGACTGCCTGGAATACTTTGAATAGGATTGGTATCTGCTCCTCCTTGTATGTATTGTAGACTTCTGCTGGAAAGACATCTGGTCCAGGGCTTTTTTTCCAGGTAGTTTTCTTATGATATAGTTGATTGCTTGGGCTTTTGTTGGACTATTCAGGCTCTTTTTTTTTTTCTTTTTTTGATTTGGAGTCTCACTCTGCCACCCAGACTGGAGTGCAGTGGCCAATCCTGGCCACCACAGCCTCAACTTGCTGGACTCCGGCGATCCTTCCACCTCTGCCTTCCAAGTAGCTGGAACTACAGGCGCGCACTACCACATCCAGCTAATTTTTTGATTTATTGTAGAGATGAGGTGTCGCCAAGTTGCCCAGGCGGGTCTCGAACTCGCGGGCTCAGGCAATTCACTTACCTCAGCCTCCCAAAGGCACGGGATTACAGGCTGAGCCACCAATCCCGGCTTATTTAGGCTCTTGATTTCTTTGTTTTTCAACCAGGGGAGGTTGTGTGATGTCAGAAAATACTCCATTTCATTTAGGTTATCGAGTTTGTTTCCATACAGATTTACATAGTAATCTCTGATAATCTTTTGTATTTCTTTGGGGTCAGTCTTGACTTCATCTTTTACATTTCTGATTGTGTTTATTTGGGCTTTTTCTCTGTTTTTCTTTGTCAGTCTAGCTAGGGGTCCATCAATCTTGTTTATCCTTTCAAAGAACCAGCTTTTTATTTAATTAATTTCTTTGTATTATATTTTTGTCTTCTATGTCCTGAATTTGGGCTTTTATTTTGGTGATCTGGATTCTTCTGCTAAAGTTAGGGTTTTGGTGGTC
>NW_007200493.1:0-850 GCF_000164805.1 Carlito syrichta | reverse complement strand
TTTCATTTTCTGCATGTGGTCAGCCAGTTTTCCCAGCACCATTTGCTGAATAGGTTCTCCTCTTCCCATTGGTAGGTGGTGGGGGCTTTGTCGAAGATGAGTTGGTTGAGAAATTGAGGTTTTGCTTCTGGAATCTCAATTCTGTTCCATTGATCTATATGCCTGTTCCTGTACCAATACCAAGCTGTTTTGATGATTGTAGCTTTATAGTAAAGTTCGAAGTCTGGTATTGTGATACCACCTGCTTTGTTTTTTTTGCTGAGGATTGTTCTGGCTATTCTTGGACGTTTGTGTTTCCATATGAATTCCTGTGTTGTTTTTTCTAGGTCTGAGAAGAATGTTGTTGGTAATTTAATGGGTATTGCATTGAATTTGTAGATTGCTTTAGGTAAGGCGGACATCTTCACAATGTTGATTCTTCTGATCCATGAGCATGGGATATTTTTCCACTTGTTCATGTCAGCTTTGATTTTTTGAGCAGTACTTTGTAATTTTCATTGTAAAGATCTTTCACGTCTCTGGTTAGGAAGATGCCAGGTATTTCATTTTTTTTTTTTTTTGTGGCTATTGTGAATGGAATTGTGTTTTTTATTTGGGTTTCTGTTTGTTTATTATTGGTGTAGAGAAATGCGATTGTCTTTTATACATTTATTTTGTATTCTGAGACTTTGCCAAAGGCCTTTTATCAGTGTAAGGAGGTTTTTGACATATTCTCTTGGGTTTTCGAGGTACACAATCATATCATCTGCAAAGAGAGATAACTTGACTTCCTCTTTTCCTATTTGGATACCCCTGATTGCCTCCTCTTCTCTGATTGCTTGAGCCAGGACTTCCAATAGTATGTGAACAG
>NW_007200492.1:0-804 GCF_000164805.1 Carlito syrichta | reverse complement strand
AGTTTCCCTAGGGCTAAGACTAGAAACTAAATTACCATAATAGTTTATCGCCTGCCCCTAGCCAGGCAGAACGTTTTCTTTTGTTTCATTAATTACCGAAACTCTGTTTGCTTCAGCCCATGGCCACCATCATGGCGACCATGCATTTCCTTGTTCAAGAGTGTGACAGCTACTATTTGATTTTTAGAGTAGACTTGTTAGAATAAAATATATACATATACAATCATAGTTGCATTTACATTTTATAGTATATTTGAGTAAATTTATGCTTGCAGTTTTGTTTACTTTTGCTACATTATTCAAATATAATAGTTACTATATGATTTATAAAAGAATTAATGATGAGGTATTAGCTTAATAGGATATAGCATAGTATTAAAGTTCAATCATCAGATTATATAAACATTAAAGTTTAGACATATGAAGCTCATATGAATTATAGTAAAGTTTGGTAGTTTAAGAATAAGTTTTAACTGAATTATAAGGAATTATGTTAAATCATAATAGGTTAATAGTATAACTAACAGTTAAGTTATTTAAGTAAACTTATAGATTATAGTATAGTGTTAAGTTGATAATATTAATCGTTAAAAAATATTAGGAGTCAGTGAACTTGGATTGAACCTAGAGGTAACTTAGAAAGTTTTTTGTATTAATCAGGGTTTAGAACAAAGAGTATAATATGAATGATTTATTGAACATTATAGAAAACACTTTGAACAATCTGTATTGAAATTGTGCACCTGTGACCTTAATGTGGGTTTTGTGATGCACGACAGGCATCATGGAATTCGAATTGTTTGG
>NW_007200491.1:0-827 GCF_000164805.1 Carlito syrichta | reverse complement strand
CCATAGTAAAAATCTCCAGAGTGAACAGAATGTCTATGTATCAGGAAATGAAAGGACTAATTTTCCTCATTCTCATTCTTTTGGCCACATGACATCCTAAGAACAGAGTATAATAGAACAAGTTTAAGGTTTCTGAAGAGGACTGCAGTTATCTAGACAATCATTGCTAGAATTCTGTCAGTTACCATGTCGGCTACCATGTAACATTTTTGCCATCTGTGTAGAATAAATATCTCCAGTAAAGGGAGGACTCAAAAGGCAAAAACAAACAAACAAAAAACACAATTAAGTGGATAATATTTTCCTTTTTAAACTGTCATTATCCTCACTTACAATCAAAGAGTTCAACTCTGATTCAACCAATCAATATGCTAGGAGAATAAATACTTTGTATTGTACAGAAAGAGACACCTTGCTTATGCTGGCATCATCACTCTACATCAATGTTAAAATAAAAGGTTTAGCACTTTATTTCTGATGACAATGCTGTCCAGTAAGTTGAGGATCTGGGACTTGTTTCAGAGGGAAGAAAAGGAGGATACATGTAGGTAGTATCTGGTTATAAGAAATTGGCTGGGAGCATCAGCTCATTTTATATATCAGCCGCAGGAATGTTAAATCAAGATATTATCCAAAAATCTCTAATGATAAAATCTATATCCTCAGCTGAATTACTGAGCCATCCAGGCCCAGACATTCATTACAGCTATAGAAAATCCTTTATCATGTAGCAGTGCTATATATCTGATTTCTAGTAATCTATAAACTTTCATCCTCTTTCCCATACTTTACTGCTCACTAAACTTTCTTTGTCTGTCCATCTATGA
>NW_007200490.1:0-2724 GCF_000164805.1 Carlito syrichta | reverse complement strand
AGTCCTTAAGGTTTTCAAGTTTGTTTCCATACAATTGTACGTAGTAGTCTTTGATAATCTTTTGTATTTCTTCGGTCAGATGTGACTTCATCTTTTGTGTTTCTGGTTGTGCTTATTTGGTTTTTTTCTCGTTTTTTCTTGGTCAGTCTAGCTAGGGGACCATTGATCGTGTTTATTCTTTTGAAGAACCAGCTTTTTGTTTCATTGATTTTTTTCTATTATCTTTTTGTCTTCTATGTCCTGGATTTGGGCTTTTATTTTGGTGATCTCGATTCTTCTGCTGAAATTAGGGTTTTTGTGGTCTTGCTTTTCCAGCTTCTTTAGGTGACTTGTTAGGTTGTCAATTTCTGTTCCTTCCATTTTCCTCATGTGTATTTGTAGGGATATAAATACCCCTCTTATTACAACTTTTAAGGCATCCCAGAGATTTTGGTAAGATGTTTCTTTATTTTCATTTGAGTCCAGGTATCTTTTGATCTCTGTTTTGATGTCATCATTGACCCAGGAGTTATTTAGCATCATGCTGTTTAGTGTCATGTCTTTGTGGGTTTTGGGGGACTTTGTGGTGTCAATGTTTATTTTTATTCCACTGTGGTCTGAGAAGTTGCATGGTAGAATTTCAGTCCTTTTAAATATGCTTATGCTTGATTTGTGTCCAATTATGTGGTCGATCTTAGAATATGTTCCATGTGGTGATGAGTAGAATGTGTATTCTGTGGTCTTTGGATGGAGTGTTCTGTAGGAATCAATTAAGTCCATTTGGTCCAGAGTCTCATTGAGGTTCCGGATCTCCTTGCTGATTTTTTGTTCTGATGATCTGTCTAGGGTTGTGAGTGGTGTATTAAAGTCCCCAGTTGTTATGGTGTTAGACTCAATGTCTTTCTTTAGTTTTCCTAAAAGTTGCTTTATGAATGTTTGTGCACCTATTTTGGGTGCATATATGTTTAGGATAGATAGTTCTTGTTGATGGAGTGAACCTTTTATCATTATGTAGTGGCCCTCTGTATCTTTTTAAATTTTTGATAGCTTAAATGGTATTTTGTCTGAAATTAGGATTGCGACTCCTACTCTCTTTTGTGTTCCATTTGCCTGAAAATTTGTTTCCCATCCTCTTACTTTGAGTCTGTGTATGTCCTTTCTAGTGAGATGGGTCTGTTGAAGGCAGTATATTGTTGCCTGGTGATATTTTATCCATTTTTTCATTCTATGTCTTTTCAGTGGTGCATTTAGTCCATTCACATTCAGACTAATTATTGAAATGTGAGAGTTTGTCCCTATCATGGAGTTCTTATTGAGTTGTTATTCTTCCACTTGGCTTCTTTGTTTTTTTTTTTTTTTTTTTGTCTTTCTTTTGGTTTTGGGGTTGGTTCATGTATATTTTATTCTTTTCCCTTTACTCTTGTGAAGAACTTTGTTCTTTTTTCCTTTTCTTCTGTGTTTAGAACTTTCTTAAGTGTTTCATGTAGAGACGGTTTGGTGGCAGCATACGTTCTTAGGGATTGGATATCTGGGAAAGATTTTAATTCTCCCTCACTGATGAAGCTTAGCTTGGCCGGGTAGGTTATTCTTGCATGAAATTGTTTATCTTTTAGGACTTTGAAGATAGGGCTCCAAGGTCTCCTAGCATGCAGGGTTTCTGCAGATAAATCTGCTGCTATTCTGATTGGTCTTCCATGGTAGGTGATCTGGCCTTTTTCTCTTGCTGCCTTTAGGATTCTTTCTTTTGTGCTACTTTATTTATGCAAATTATTATGTGTCTAGGAGTTGGTCTTCTCATTTTTTGTCTTGCAGGAGTTCTCTGAAACTCTTGTGTTTGAATTTTTGCTTCACTGATTAGATAAGGGAAGTTTTCTTGAATGATCTCATGGAAAGTTTGTTCCAATGTGGTCTCTGTTTCTCTTTCTGTCTCAGGGAGTCCGATTATTCTTAAGTTAGGCCTCTTGTGGTAGTCACTCATCTCTTGAAGGTTTTGTTCTGTCTTTTTGAGCTTATTTTCTGTGTTTTTAATAGTTTGGGTTATTTCTATATTTTGGTCCTCAAGCTCTGAGATTCTTTCTTCTGCTTGGGTAATTCTGCTTTTCATGCTTATCAATTGTTATTTATTTCATTCACAGTATTCTTTATCACTGTTATCTCAGATATCATCTCCTTCCTGGTTTCTTCTTGTGTCTCCTCAATTCTTTTTAATCTCTCCATTATTGTTTTGATGCCTACATTTGCAGTTTGAGACAATTCATTCTGGGGACTTTACATTGTTTGCATTCCAAAGTCAGTTTTCTCAGTGTCTGCTCTCCCAGGCGTCTGGGAGAGACCCATACTCTTCTTTTGCTTTTTCTTCATTTCTCTAGATTTTTCTCCCTCTTACCCTTTCCCTCCCCCTCTTCAATTCTGTTTTTGAGGGAAGGTGAGGTTGCTTTCATTTCTCTTCTTCAATGACCTGTTCTTCCTTATGAGGCTCTTCTGGCTGTGTTCACTTTTCCTTTTGCTTTACACTCTGTTTATTCAGCAGTATGCAGTCTTGGTCCCTAGATTTAAAAAGGGGGCATATAAAAGAGGAACATAATGGAGTAATGGGGGGTCAATAGGGAGTTAGAAAGAGAGAAGTGCGAGAGGGAAAACAGATATACATACCAACTATCAGGTGAGAAAGAGACACAGGGCCGGGAAGAGGTGAAGAAAGACACGTAAGAAAGATTCCCTGAAGAGTACTGATAGCTACACAGA
>NW_007200489.1:0-788 GCF_000164805.1 Carlito syrichta | reverse complement strand
AAAAAATAAAGCATAAATTTAGTGTCATGGTGCAGAGGCAAGAGAGTCTTTGGTAGTGAGCTGAAAAGTTATGACTGAGTTTCAATTCCTTTAACTGCTAACATAAACTAGAGTTGACCATTGGCATCAAAAATAAAGACTGTCAGGACAAGGAGAAAGATGGCATATGTGATGTCAGAGCATTTGAGAACACAAGCCATCTCAGGGAACACCAAGACCCTGTCTTACTCTTTATGAAAGCACCTACAATACAGGCATGTGAGTATTTCACACTATTGCTTTTTGAAGCTGGAAACTTAAAACAGATTCTGGAAAGAAGCCCAAAAGAGTGGTGATTAAAAGAGCAAATGAGTCCTATCAAGACCAGAAATTATCAGGATTTTGTACACAATGGCACGATTATAATTATAAATTATATAAATGTGGATTCTGAAATGTCAGTCACCATAAGAACTTTTGAAACATAAATATTTAGACCCCTCACTATTAAAAGTCAGGAATTTTACCTCTTTTGGCTAATAATTTTGATAAAGACAAGCATATTCTTTGTGCCATCTGAAATATAAGACTATCTTAAACAGTAAATATCATTACCAGATATTCCAAAGGATTAAAACAAAACATGTCTCTTCAAAGGGATAACGAAGTAAAAATAAAGTCCCTTCTTTAACTTAAACTTGAAAGTAAATAATCAAACATTCAACATTTCCTAATCAAATGCAAATTTTCAGACATTTCTGCAAATTAAAATGACATCTTGAACATGAACATTAATATTGATAGATTTG
>NW_007200488.1:0-957 GCF_000164805.1 Carlito syrichta | reverse complement strand
GACTGTCAGGACAAGGAGAAAGATGGCATATGTGATGTCAGAGCATTTGAGAACACAAGTCATCTCAGGGAACACCAAGACCCTGCCTTACTCTTTATGAAAGCACCTACAATACAGGCATGTGAGTATTTCACACTATTGCTTTTTGAAGCTGGAAACTTAAAACAGATCCTGGAAAGAAGCCCAAAAGAGTGGTGATTAAAAGAGCAAATGAATCCTATCAAGACCAGAAATTATCAGGATTTTGTACACAATGGCACGATTATAATTATAAATTATATAAATGTGGGTTCTGAAATGTCAGTCACTGTAGGAACTTTTGAAACATAAATATTTAGACCCCTCTTACTAAAAGTCAGGAATTTTACCTCTTTTGGCTAATAATTTTGATAAAGATAAGCATATTCTTTGTGCCATCTGAAATGTAAGACTATCTTAAACAGTAAATATCATTACCAGATATTCCAAAGGATTAAAACAAAACATGTCTCTTCAAAGGGATAACAAAGTAAAAATGAAGTCCCTTCTTTAACTTAAACTTGAAAGTAAATAATCAAACATTCAACACTTCTTAATCAAATGCAAATTTTCAGACACTTCTGCAAATTAAAATGACATCTTGAACATGAACATTAATTTTGATAGATTTGAAAACTCAAAACAGTTAGGAACTAGATGATTTCTGCTTACAGCCTTCATTTACAACAGCTTGTTTTTTGTGATAAGTGCTGATTGCAATTTGTCTTAATTTTCAGACTTGTTTACATTCAAATTGAGTAGAAAATTTATTAGTAGTCATGAATCTCTATTTTAGTGTCTATTTTAGACTCAACCATATTCTGGTGAGCTGTGAATTCATTCATGAAAAGAGATGATGGCCTGCATAATAAAACACAAACTAATTTGATCTATAAATTTAATTACCCTGAATTACCAAACTAAAACGAGCTATCAATG